>NC_088861.1:49841543-49931543 GCF_963853765.1 Magallana gigas
CGGAGGAGGGAATCCTTGGGGTCCCCACGCAGGGAATCTAGGTCACGACAGGAATCCCCACCCAGGCGAGAAATGTTACAGAGAGGGTCAGACGAAAGGCAACCAAGAGATCTGGACAGACCTGCAGAGGTCAGAAGGAGGTCCTCCCCCCCAATCCCTAAGAGGAAGGAGAGTGAGAGTTCATCCTCTGAGTCTGAGTCTGACTCGAGTGAGTCATCAAGCCCTGAACAGAGACGAGTGAAGGATGTGGCCCCAGACAAAGGGAAGCCAGAAAGAAGGAGGCCAGTGGAGTCACCAGAGCCGGTCAAAAAGCGTAAACCCTCTCCCACAGGCAAGAAGGGACAGGCCCCCAGAAAGAAGAGGGAGGAAGATACTGAAGACTCCGAGTCTGAGTCAGGCTCACCCTCACCACCCCCTAAAAAGAAACAGGTGCCCCAGTCCAGAGACAGAAAAGATAGTTCTTTAAGTAGAAACAAGGAGAGAGACATTGAGCAAAAGTCTAAAGGGAGACGACAACAGATGTCCCCCAAACCAAAGAGGCCCCCTCCCGAGGAGTCTGAGGAGAGTGACAGTGAGAGCTCAGACTCCAGTGTCCCCCAGAGAGAGCCCTCCCCACCACCCAGAAAAATGGAAAGGACATCTAGAAAGAGGTCATCTCCACCCAGAGGTCGTGGACAATCTCCAACAGGCAGGTCGGCCTCGCAGAGAGAAGTCCGGGAGGGATCGCCCAGTGGTCGGTTGGCACGACGATCCCCTTCTGAAGAAGACCGGTGGAAGCGATCTAGAAGGCCATCTCCTTCACCCATCAGGGACCGCAGGTCACCTTCCCCGCCAGCTAGATCTAGGTCACCAGGTGTCAGAGGCCGTAGGTCACCGCAGGTCAGACGCAGAGATTCAAGGTCGCCTCCTGTAGCGGACAGATCTTTCTCGCCGGTAAGCAAACGAAGTCGGGAGTTCAGTGAGTCAGACAACTACCCTCAGTCCAAGAGACCCAGGGATCGCAGTGCAGAGGTCAGGGGTCGTGGTAGAGAGGAGGCCAGTATGTATGACCGTAGAGTAATGGGGGGACGATGGGAGGAGGAGGAAGATCGAGTCGAGAAGAGGGGCACACCTTATATGGATGACGAAGAGGAGGGGTACCAGAGGGTTGTCATGATGAAACCTCGTGAAGACAGAGAGGAAAAAGAGGCTCCTCAAGGGAGGAAAGTAGAGAGAAAGGACAATGCATCGGGAAGCGAATCAGAGGTGAGAAAGACATATCAAGTAATTATCTATTGTAGAATTAATACAATATACTGTATACAGTAGCAGACTTACCATATGTATAGAATAAAGATTGATAAGAATTTGTACCTGTGTTATGAAATTGTCTTGATTAAGTCATAAAAAAAATGTGTGTTTGTTGCAGGAATCCCGGACATCAAAGAAAAAGAAGAAGAAGGAGAAAAAGAAGCACAAAAAGCACAAGAAACACAAGAAGCACAAGCACAAGAAAGGAAGCAAGGCTCAGGATGATGAGGTGAGTACAGCATAAACACAAGAAAGGAAGCAAGGCTCAGGATGATGAGGTGAGTACAGCATAAACACAAGAAAGGAAGCAAGGCTCAGGATGATGAAGTGAGTACAGCATAAACACAAGAAAGGAAGCAAGGCTCAGGATGATGAGGTGAGTACAGCATAAACACAAGAAAGGAAGCAAGGCTCAGGATGATGAGGTGAGTATAGCATAAATACAAGAAAGGAAGCAAGGCTCAGGATGATGAGGTGAGTACAGCATAAACACAAGAAAGGAAGCAAGGCTCAGGATGATGAGGTGAGAACAGCACAAGAAAGGAAGCAAGGCTCAGGATGATGAGGTGAGTACAGCATAAACACAAGAAAGGAAGCAAGGCTCAGGATGATGAGGTGAGTACAGCACAAGAAAGGAAGCAAGGCTCAGGATGATGAGGTGAGTACAGCATAAACACAAGAAAGGAAGCAAGGCTCGGGATGATGAGGTGAGTACAGCATAAACACAA
This sequence comes from Magallana gigas, assembly GCF_963853765.1. NCBI lineage: Eukaryota > Metazoa > Mollusca > Bivalvia > Ostreida > Ostreidae > Magallana > Magallana gigas. The sequence goes on from NC_088861.1 coordinate 49,843,562, forward strand.
TAAAGGAAGCAAGGCTCGGGATGATGAGGTGAGTACAGTATAAACACAATAAAGGAAGCAAGGCTCAGGATGATGAGGTGAGTTCAGCAGGCAGACTGACAGGGAATCCCTCATACAATGGGGAATCCTTCACTTTATGGGGGAATCCCTCAAGGCTCAGGACCATGAGGTGAGTACAGCAGGCAGACTTATATTATCCAAGGGACAGTGGATGTCAAACAGATAATGATAAGACCATTCTGTAAACAATGTTACTCCATGTAATAGCACTTGTGAAAGAATTTGCCTTGTTTTACATATGTCGTAGAAAAATTAGATGTAGGAAAATTACGTTTAAAATAAGCCTTGATTTTAATTCAACTCTTAAAAATGAAGGCACTTCAGGAAAAAATGAATACATTCATAAATGATTCTCGAAGAAAGGTTTCTGATTTCTTTTACCTCAGGACTCTGATAGCCATGAGGATCTGGAAGCCTTGGAGAAACGGCTGAGAGAGAGGGCTCTTCAGTCAATTCAATCCAAAGAGGAGATAGAGAGAGAACGTCAGCTCCGAGAGAAGGCGCTCCAGTCAATGAAGCACCGCGGCGACACGGAGAGCAGTGAATCGGACTCAGACTAATGGGGAATCCCTCATACAATGGGGGAATCCCTCATACAATGGGAGAATCCCTGTGACATCAGAAAGGGGAAACCCTTGTCCTGATGTCCCATAGGGGATAGGCCCGCTCAGCGAGGAAATCCCCAGCATACAAATATTTAGAATTTTTATCTCTGGTCGGAAGCAATCATAAATCATGCAAGAGTTGACGCGCTTCTAACCAGTGGCTTGTTTTTGCATCTAATTGGTGTCGCTTACAGCTTCACCCTATTGTTGACTGTAAATATTATGTGAATTTATATTACATTGTTGTGTGAAAGTTGAAAGAGGACTAGAAATTGTGTAAAAAAAAAATTAACATGTCTGACATATAAAATAAAGATCTTTAAAAGGTAAACATTTTTGTTGTGCTACGCTAGGAAGGCAGTAAGAGAAAAAAATGTTAAGGTAGTTCATTTATAACTTATAAATTAAAAACGCACTAAAACCATTCTAAGATTTCCTTGCAATCTATCCGACACGAACTATTATAGTTATGGATTGAGTACCTTAATGAACTTAAGTTTAATGAGCCTGCGATGATTAGTTTTACAGAACCTCTATTCGCTTTATAGGGCAAAACACCGTTCCAGAATTAATTTTTGAAATAGAACAGTTTTAGGAAAGGTAATTTCCAGTTACTTTATTAAACGTATAAAGATATGACTACATTGAAAAGAAGCTTCCGTGTATATTATGTTAAGCTTAAGGTTCAGTCAATCAAAATTATAAACAAATCATTATCTCCCATGATAAGGAAAAGATGAATGTAGGGAACAGTTATTGTTTGTGCAGAAGAAAAAATACCCTTTCATCAAGGGATTTAATGTATAATGAAGGAATATTTCACAATTTTGAATCATTTTAAACTAGTTAGCATGTACTGTAAAATAACAATGAAAGTGAAATGAACTGATAACATGCAAGAAGCCGGTCATCTTGTTTGAAGAATTATCTTCCCTTGATGAAAAAGGGAAAATACCAATTTGTTCAAATTATTTGCGGTAAATCTTTTACTTTTTACTTTATTTCATATTTGAACAAAGAAACTGTTCGTACATATATATTAACTGAAGGATTTACATGAAGTTCGCAATACTGTTTTACAATACATGTATCTTAATAAATCATGCGTTGCTCATCGATTGGACAGTAATCGTGGTTTTGAGATTTCTTTTTATTTGATATCACCTCCAAAATGGTACCATGATTTTATTAAAAATCGTACCATTCATCAATTAGGTACAAAATGTCGCCAAAACCCGCAAAGGTATCGTCTACATACAAAATTTAAACAGTTTCATAAAAATACTAAAATCATCTTCAATATCTTTGGAAATTTTCTCTTAACCACTAATTCCCTTTTCAATAAGATGCCTGTCTACGTTATTAATATAAAGTGAAAGGGAAAATAAATTTTCCCCTTGACGGACCCCGGCATTACAATTGAAAATTTCAGATGATTTACCGTTCTCCCTTTAATTTTTGATTTAATACCAGCATACATATTTTTATTAAAGATGAAACATTTCCCGATTACACCACTTAAACTTAGACATGAGTAAGTTTATTCAATTTTAAGTCGTACAGGAGCGGGTTTACAAGTCGAATAGTCAGATAGTGAAAAGAAATAGTATAGTTTTTTTTATTATAGTGACAATACAAGCGTCATAGGAATTATATATGCCGTTTTAGAAATAAAAATCCAATTAAAAGTCAGCTAGATGGTTTGACAAAGTCATTAACCCAATAGACATGTACTTTATTATAGAACTTAACCAAAACAGACTTTAATTTAGAAAATTATTTGTTGATTTTAATTAGAGATCTACAGATCACGTTTAATTTACAAAATTACGAACCTGGAACCATCGATTTCCAGTAGAAACAGGTAGATTGAATAATATTGACAAGACATTGAGAAAATGTACATGTGTGATTGTAATAGTATTGGGGATAATGTCCATTATCTTTTATAATGTATGCCTTTTGCAAAGTAGAAAAATGTTTTTGTCCAAGAGACACAATGAACATCCAAATATTTAAACCTTAAGTTTAATGAAAAACTAAAAACATTGTCAATATTGATTAAAAAAGTTCTTTGTCTTCTCTTTCTTAAAAACCTGTAAAACCAACTGTATTTCCACTTTTTAAAAACTTTTATTACATACACATGTATTGTGATCCTTGCCTGTTTTTGTATTCATTTGTATATATTGAAATCTACCAAGTATTATTCCCTCTATTTCTAACGAAAACTTATTGTTAATCCAGCTAATCTAGCTCTATAGAAACAGCCATACTGAAATCTACACGCCCCGTTTGTCGATTTGTCGAAATCTATAGCGACTGAAACTGAGGAGAAATTGACAGGTCTGAAATTGACACACCTTGTTTGTCGATTGGTCTAAACCTTCAGCGACCTTCGAAAGATCATGGAATAATCATGATAATGTCAGACTCAAAGTCTCACAGAAGACGATTTGGCTGTTTCTTTTAGCTAACGTACTTATGTACATTAAAAGCAATTTAGTGAATGTTACTTACTTTTCCTAATCAATTTATTAATCACTTAAAAGAAAGATGTTAATATAAACTAACGCGGGTTATGTATTTTTTCTTCAATGTCGCTACTTTCATATCCCGAACGAATCACCAAAGAATGCATTTCATTGTTTAAAGCAATATGAGCTGCATTTTTTATGTCGATTTTTTTTTTACTAAAATGTTCTTTTCTACTTAAATGACATAAATTTCATGGTTTTTAAATTTCTGTCAGCCATATTTTTGTGGAAAAGGCCGTTAAGAATCTATATTTGGAGCAAAATTGAATTATTGTCGTCCTGTACAAAAATTAATTGGCTATATATTCCGTAGAAGAGAAATATTTCCTTTGACAAAAATTAATGATTGTTTCAAATCTTATTTATCATAAAAGTTTAAGTTATATGCAGACTTATAATACTAACAGGTTTTTGCAGAAAATAAAATTCTAAAAAATACAGCTCATATTGCTTTAAATACATGTACTTGAACATGGAGCTCATATACCATTGAACTGGTCTTATGCGAATAAAGAATTGGATTCTTACTTTGTTGAAGTTTTCAAAAAACTCGGAATGCAAAGTTTTGTAAAATGATTGTATTTTGTAGAACCATGACACTGGTTTGATAGCCACTGTTATAGTCTGATATTTTAGAAAAAATTGTAACAAGTAAGAATACAAATTTAGATTTAAAACTTACGACTTTCTACACCTTACTCAACCCTTCCCGACGATAAATTAATGTCCAGGCTTTTTGACATCATTTATAGCTGCTTTTTAAATAAAAATAGATCACGTAAATTTACTTACCTCATCGGTCATTTACAAAGCTTATTTGTGAGAAACCATTCTAATTTTACACAAGTTAAGTGGATATTAAAAAGATGCTTGAGTTTCTGATAGACAACATCTATGTTGGTTTTGGGAGTTGATTTTAATCACCACTCTAGATCTGGCAAACCTAAAGTGAAAGTGTTTGGACCTAAGCACAAATCATTACCGCTGACAATACTTAGTTCTTGAAAATGATACAATAGTCAATGTAATATATGCTGCAGCATTGTTTTCAAGAAAACTTATCTATAAACACTTTGAAAATAGTCAGATTTTTATATAATACGAACAATTTAGATATTTTTGTAGTCTCATGTATTCCTACGCCAGAATTTAACCAAACGCTCGACTGTCTCCGTAAATCTCCGACAAGCAGAGAGGCTCTCTTGCTTGTCGGAGATTAACGGAGACAGCCGAGCGTCTGTTTGAACGAGTCTAGAGTACTGTCAATCGCAACTTCTCGGGCCTTTCCGCCAAGCTCGGAAAACACCGGATGTTAGAATTTTATACAAAATTGAGTCGCTTCCCATTTAATTAAGTATCGGCTAGACAGTGTTGTATGTCGCTTCTGTGCTATATTTTAGGGTATATCATTTACTTTAATGAAGTCTAGCTCACATCTCAACAGATCGTAAAATGTGTTGTATTTATATCAAGTTTTATAAAAAGGGGGATTGTCATGGACGCCTAGGTAATACATTCGAGGTGTTTTTCCGAGCTTGCCGAAAAGGCCCGAGAAAGTGCGATTGGAGTTCGAAGTCAATAGTGTTTGGATCCATACAAATTTTAGAATTGTTTCAATTTTTAATACATAGTCTAAAATCTTTAAATATTACACACCATGAGTCATATGGTGTTTCTTGAAATTCTTGCCGGAAAAGTCTAAAAAATCACATTATAAAAAAGTGCGTAATTCAAATACAGACTAGAAACTAATTGCCATGCAAGATAAGTTGATTCTAAAATAAATGATAATCGATAAAATCAACTCCCGTCAGTACTTCAGTACTTTGATTGGAAATCATGTCTTCCAACAATCTGTTGGAATTCCAATGGGTACCAATTGCGCTGCGCTCCGTTGTTTGCAGGCCTATTTTTATATTCATATGAAGCAGAATTCATTCAGAAACTTCTATACGAAAACAAGAAATCACTCGATATGGCTCTCAACTCGACATTTAAGTATATAAATCGACGACATATTAGTTACCAATTAACAATTGTTACTTTCATTCTTACGTCGACTCGATATGTCCCAGGGAACTTGAAATAATGGATACCAGTTCAGAGAGTCCAAGTCATCTGTTTAATATTTAGATATTTTACTAGAATTAAGAGTTATGATTGGGACCTAACAATAAAACTTTATGATAAACGTGACTTCATTTTTTCTATCGTCAACCTAGGATACATATGTAGCAATATACCTTCATCGCCTGTACATGGAGTTATCGGCTAGACAACCTCGTGTGTCGCTTTTGTGGTAAATTTAGGGTATATCATTGACTTTAACTAAGTCTAGGTGACATTTCAACATATCGTAAAATGTTTTGTATTTATCAAATTTTATAAAAGGGGGGTTGCCATGGACGCTTAGGTAATACATTCGAGGTGTTTTTCCGAGCCTGCCGGAAAAGCCCGAGAAGCTGTGATTGATATACCTAATGTTGTTTCGAACCAATCAGAATTTCTCAGGCTTTTCGGCAGTGGTCGGAAAATAATGTTTGTACAAAATGGACACGCTCCTGATTCATTTTGGGTTCAAGTTAGACGAAAATGAATGTCACCTTTGTTGTAAATTTAAATTATAATTGTTGGAAATAATGAAGTCCAGCCTCAACAGACCATAGGCTACCCTAGTTTATTTCAGCGATTATGAAAAGGTGGGTTGTAGACGTTTATCTAATACTTTTCCTATAGTCGAAAAGGCCAGAGAAGTTGAGTCATTAATCGATCAGTTGACGATCTGTGAAAGTTTATCATAATGTTGTTAAAGGAAAATACGTATATATGGACAATGCAAATATATATATATATATATATATATATATATATATATATATATGGTGGATCTATGTTTAAAATGTGATAGAAAAAAGTCTACTTTCGTTTTTGAAATAGATCAGCATTTAAACCACGGCCTTTTCGGCCATCTTTAATTATTGTTTTTTAGCTAAAAGTTTTAGTGCGCTTTTCTGATAAAAAGAAAATCGTTGTCTGCTGTCGTCGTTTGCGTTATATTTGTGTAGTAAACTTAAAATTTGTTGGTACTTTAAAAAAATCTTTTTTCTTAAAATGTTGGACAATAAATGGTGAAAGTTGCGTAAAAGCATTTCAGGTTGTGTAAATTCATACTTGTTTAAACCATGATCTTCGGAGTAAGAGTGGGGCCACAATGGGGGTCGAATTTTTACATAGGAATATATCGAGAAAACTTTGTGAAAATCTTCTCAAAATCCATTTTGCTATTATTATACCTCTTCTTATTTTTCACTATATAAGAGTGATTCGATGTATTTCGCTGATTCCCTGAGAAATCATTTTGCTAGAAAGTCTGGAACTTATGTGAAAACACTATTACATATAGGTAGTGATGATTACAGTTTGTTCAAAGCATGTTCTCTGGGGGAAGGATAAGGCTACAATGGGGGATGGGGGTGGGGTTAAATTTTTAAAAAAGGAATAATAGAGAAAACTCTTCTCAAACACAGGTTGGAAATCTGTAATTTGTGTAGAGACATCGTCAGATTATGTAGATTGAATTTTGTTTAAATCATGGTCCTTGGAGGTTGGGTGAAGCCACAATGGGGGCATAAATTTCGACATAGGCATATATGAGAAAATCTTTAAAAATCTTTTCAAAAACTATTAGGGCAGAAAAACTCAAATGTGTGTGGAAACATCCTCATGTAGTGTAAATTCACGTTTGTTCAAATCATGGTCCCAGGGGGTACTAAGGTTGGGGCTACAACGGGGGTGGGGGTAAATTTTTACATTGGAATATACAGAAAAATCAAGTTTGTTTTAATATAATGAGGGAGGATAGGGGTGGAATTTTTTTTATGTTGGAATAAATAGAGAAAAACTATTAAAAAAATATTCTTCAAAACTGAAACATCTTAAGATCAATTCTATTTAAGAATCAATCAATTATAAAAGGGTCTGGCAACGCATCAATTATCCTTATATTTCATACATGGACACACCTAGGTGTTAAACGCAAAAAACCACTAAAAGTTGGTTGCTGGGGGTAACTGTTGCCATGGTAATCGAGGCTAAAGATGGGAAAATAGCAAAACTTACTTTAAAGCCATATTAGAAGGTTTTGCCCACTAATGTAAACTATCAAACACATAAAACAGCCCCTGTCCTATTTTCAAGTCTTTAATTAATATATAAGAAAATTGACGGAGAAACCAATACTTTTAATAAAGATGAAAATGATGGACGGGCCTTTGTACAATAGAGCGACATGCCTGCCAATACATTAATTTGAATTATAGCTCTTTAACCTGTGTATGTGACAACATTTTCAGTTAAGTTTATTTTCTTCAATCAAGTGAGTAAAGAAAATAAAGGTCATACGAAATGAATTCATGCCTGGTAAATGACAATCGTCTACAATGGAGAAGGCCAATAAACTTGTTCAATTAAGGAATTGAGCGCATTCATTCTGGTGTTTTGTGGTACACTTTTCTTCTTTCACATATAGAATTTTTTAAAATACAATAAGTAGCAAGTAGTGGAGGGAGAAAATGTACCTTTATGCTCTCAAGTATTTTAATCGTTCTATAAAGTGATGGGGGGGGGGGGGGGGCTAAAATAAAGGGAACAGGAAGTTAACCATGAGCACCAACTGAAAATTTAGTTATTTATATTGCATATGATCTTATTTTTAGGTAAAAATGGTATTTCATGAAGGTAAATATGTCAAAGATTAAGTATATGCAAAAATAAGTGAAAATTCGGATACTCATTTTTGGTTAATCTACTGAGGGGCCACATGGCAAATATCCTTTGGACGCCCATATAAAGCCAGTGTTGCTCAGGTGAGCGATGTGGCCCATTGGGCCTCTTGTTTAATCTTGTAATTATGTTTTCTAAATATAGAAAGAAAGGGATCTTTATTGTTTAGTTTTGTTTTATAGATGATAAAAAGCTGCACATACAAATAACCAAAGAATGGCCTCTAAAACTCTTTCGGAAGACCAGCAAAATTTCATGTGGATTTCGATAGCTTGTGTGGATTTTATTAAGCTGCCTTTAAAAGACATTTTATCTAATCAGATAAAACCTGCAGATCTTTATAACAGAATTGACTCTTCACAAACAAATAAAAGAGATTACCTTAGGAAAGAGCAAGAAATAATTTGTTTCATTCCACCACCTGGGCAACCAGACTACAACGACTTCGATGTGACTTTGCTGTACACATTAATAAGAAATCTTTCCTCTGCATCACTGAACCCGACATCACTAAACCCGACAAAAGGATGGGGCAAGGTTCCAGATTTTTCACATATGCGGATAGGGGATGACATCGAGCGTCTCAGATTGATGAGAAACAAGTTTGCGCACGCCAACTCCGCGGGGATTCCAGAGGCCGAGTTTCAGGTTCTTTGGAACGATTTAAAATCAGTTATTCCGAGAATTCAAACATTTATGAACTCAACGGGAAGCAATGTTAATTATGAACAAAAGTTGGCGGATATAGAAAGAACTGATTTTGGGTTCGGGGATCTTCAAAAATATAAGCTATTTTTGGAAGCAACGTTGAGTCAATTAAAAGAAGAAAGAATAAAAGGTTAGTATAAGAGCTTAAAAATGCAAAAAAAAAAAAAACAACCCAAAAAACAAACAAACAGAAAACCCCAAAACAAAGCTCAGTGCAGAATGGTTTCACATGGTAGTATTGTCTAAAAGTTTGTTGCATTTGTGTTACAGATGAACCAGAAATTTCAATAACGGGCGCAGAAAGAGTAGTATGGGGAGAGAAAACATGTTTTGAGGCAGATTTGAAACAAAAAGAAGCATCTCATTGGTCAATCAGTTGGCAGAGAGTAAGAGGAAGTGTCACTTATCAGATTGACATCAGTGACAAAAAGTACAGGGACAGTACCAGGACCCAGCTGGTCATTCATTCCGTGAGTAAAGACGACGAAGGAGAATACCAAGCAGTTCTCGCCAGAGAATCAAATGGAAACAAACGAAAAATAGAAAGCAATGCTATTTTTCTACACGTCATGGGAGGTATTTTATCATCATGAATATTTTTCATAAAAAAAAACAAATAAGAATCAATAAGATAAATGCTTGATTTTAAAAAATAAAATTTCCCGTATAATCAAAACATGTACATGTATTATTTCATACGTATACATAATATATATATATATATATATATATATATATATATATATATATATATATATATATATATATATATATATATATATATATATATATATATATAAGATAAGAACAAGTGAAACGATAAACATTTTGTATTGTAGAACGTCCAGTATTCGAGGTTTGGAGAGTTACGACAGAGGGGAAAAGCGTCACCATTCATTATAAAGTAAAGAATAATGCACCTCGTTTGAACGATATAAAGTGGAAAAAGAATGGAGAGGGACTGGTTTTAAAAACCCAGAAATATGTTGGAGGGGGTTTATCAGACAGCTATCTGAGGATTACGTCACCGAATGAAACAGACAAGGGAACATACTCCTGTACCTTGACAAATGCTGTAGGGTTTACCTCTAAAGCTATGACATTTGGTAATATTGATGTAAAGGGTTATATATTCAAAATAATAATTGACATTATAAAGAGTCCTATATGATTGTAGTGTACATTTTTCATATTTTATAGGTTATTGTTAAACGATTGTCGAATAATTTCAACAAGACGCAGAAACATATCAGTTTTTAAAATACCAGTTTTAAAATACCAGTATACCTACACTCTAAAACGTTAACATGTATAGGTCATATGATCAGCATTTATTTCTGTTTTACACTTGAGGTATGAAGCATATATAAAAATCGCACATGTACTTAAGTGTTTAGTTTAATATCCTCAACGTGTAAACTGCGTTTGATATTAGATTTAATTTGTGTTCTTCTGTAAAACATTTGTTCAACGTCTGAGTCATAGTTTTCAATGTTTAGTTATATTTGTAAAATGTATGATATAAATTACATACTTTTGGATATTTTTCAAGTTTAAAAATTGTATTGGCTATTTAAGCAATGAATTGAAAGTTGCAAAAGAAAATTGGGAATATTCGACAGTTTAATTTTTTTCCAGACATCCCTAAAGCTACAATTGCAACAGAATCGGAAGTCTACCTTGGATCTACAGCACAAATTACGTCCAAAGTTTCATCAACCCTACCACTCAGTGAATATAAATGGCAAAGTAGTGTTGATGGTAATGCGTTTGAATGCATCGACATCAATGAACGAAAATATCACGGATCTTGCCATTTAATACACCCGTTACTTTTGATACAAAGCACGACTTTTGACGACATTCTTTATTATCGCCTTTTGGTGTGGAATACAATTGGTGGCTGTGTCAGTAACACGGTCTTCCTAAACGTCACAGGAAGTATGTTTTTACTTGTCATATAATCTTTTACATTTTAATTCATTTCTCCTCCACATGGCTTATTTTCGTCTAAACAATATTATTTTATTGTAGATCCCCCAAACATAACATGCAGTCATGAAACATGTTTCGAAAGTCGATCAGTAAAATTTATTGCCAAAGTTTATCTTTATGAAACGTGTCATACAATTCAGAAAGTGGTATGGACAGTAAATGATGAAGAAATAGACCAACACGGATTGGGTGGAAAATTCTCAGAAGTAAGCGTCGATTCTCCATGTTTAACCATCCACAATGTCAATTGTTGTGATGCGGGGTCATACAAAATTACAGCTACTAACGCCGTGGGATCGACTACTAGTGATGCCATTGTATTAAGTAAACCCATTATATACTCAATTAATTTTTCAAGATTAATAAATGGGAAAAATATGAATTATAGTAATACCTTTCCTGACAGACATATTATTAAGTAATACCTTTCCCGTAAAAGATATCGGGCACATATTATACAGTCACAAAGAGCCTTTCTGCTTACAATTAAAAGAACCATTTTGTTTTAACAGATATTCCTGAAGTTATCCTGGCTAAATTTGACGAGAAGGAAGATGGTACACAGTGGGTCACAGTGACAATCAAATCGATCCCAGAGCCTTTCCTTGTACAATGGAGAAAAACAGAAAAAAACAGTGACAGGTTTCAACCGATTAATGTCAATGCTGAGGAATTTAAGGGATCTTCATGTTTATTTCCTCACTCTGTGCTGGTCATTAAACAAAGAAAACAATTAGAAAACTTCACCTTCCAAATAAAGATAAAAAATTTCGTCGGTACCCGTAAAATGACAATACAAGGTATATGAAGTATATTTTATATTTATACGCAAGGAAACGCAGATAGAAAAGTCACACTTGTACCATATTTTAAAAAAATATTAAAGTACAGACAAATGACTTTGTTGAAAACTAAACAAAACAGAAATTTAATATTATACAGTTTAACAGCAAATTTATTTTCTATAAAGGGGAGGTGGTGGTTAACTATCAACCTCGTGGTAGAAAAGTGAATTTTAGCGGAACATGATGCATATAGATAATGATAATCTCAAAATTTGCACAGATAAACAGTCTTACATAATACAATGAAGAAAAACATTTTATGAAACAGCATTTAATACTTATTTGTTCATTTTAAAGTGTTTTTGTTTTAGATTTATCGAACCTTGTGCCTGGTACCATGAAATCGGAGATTGTCTCATCAGATGAAATAAATGACGGTGAGATTGAAGTAACATAAAGTGTAATCAAACAACCGTAATCAGCAAATTGCATAGGAAAATAATTTTCAGAAACGCAATTATAGTCGATTTGTAGAAAGAAGACGTTTTTAATTTTTTTGTAGCATGTTATAACTGAAAACAATATTGGAATTTGTTTTTAATGTATTTAAGTCTATGAAACATATATCTACAACATAATGTGTTTTGTATTTTAATGTGTTTATCAATAAAGGTAGCCTGAACGAGACCTATAATGACGAGGTAGCCGGAATAAAATTCGCTATTCTTTTTGACGACCTAGCAGACCACTTTCCGGAAGAAAAATTTCAAAAATTAAAAGACCTTATTCAAAGTAATGTATCCAGATTTGCTTGCTGTTAAATGAATTTCTGTAGGAAAAAATCGTTATCATCATTCTTGTGTTGTTTAATTCAGGTTCAAAGAAAGTTAAGAACATTAAATCCTTGAATGAAGCGAGATCTGCAAGAGATTGTATTAGGATTCTTGATTCTGAAAACCTCTTTACCAAGTCTGATGTGACGTTTGTGCAGTTTTTACTTAGAAGGACAGAGTGTAAAGACCTCGAAAACAAATGTGTAGAATATGCGAAAGGGCAGAGAGCATTAGGGTTTTACGAGAAACAACCGGGTACACTAAATCCTACAATTTTGTCTAATTTGTACAATGTTACAATTGTATATAGAATTCAAATTTTCGTAAAACTTTATACCAAAAGTTTAATCTGTAAATACTCTGTATTGTTTTGAAAAATGTGTATATTGATTTTCAGAGGACGGGTTCAAACATGTTTATTTTCACGTGACGGGAGGTTTATCAAACTTCAACAAGGAAAAGAGAAGAAATATCAGAGAAACTGTTGCTGCTATGGTGGGATGCAAGACAAACCGAGTTTCTTTGAATGGATATCGCCGCTCAGAGAGTTTTATAGCAATTGTATCGATAGAAGTAATCTATGTTGGGAAACTTGTGGCAATAAACAAGCAGGATAGATACAGATTTGTTCGCCTGGACATTGACTACTTCACTATTGACTTTATTAAAGTAATCCTAAAACTCTCACAAGGTAAATGATGTATCTTTATTCAGCTGTGAATGATTTTTTATAAAATATTTGTGACGTGATATTTCATTGGCTATATCAAATAATTTAAACGTATTTAAATTATTTTACATGACGTCACAATCGATCGCACAAAACAACGATCAATCAACATGACCCGTAAAAGACAATCGAAAAACTGTGTAACCAGTAAATGGTATAATTAAAAAGTAAAGTACGAGTTTTCATGAATGTTGCAGAATAACCTGCGAGGTCGAGAAATGTTGTTTTGAAATATAAAAGCCGATTTCAATATTTCAAACAACATTTCGATACCGATTTTTTTGCGATCTTTTTTACATTGCAAATTATTCAACACGCAGAAATAATAATGAAATATATGGTTTTGTTTACTATAAAAAAACCTTTTTAATAGCAAAAATAACTGACAAAAATAAAATCTTCACATTTTACCCATTTTTGCAAATTTTTCGCAAAAAACGAATATACGGTAAAATATTCAATAGCTAAAAAAATATTTACGAGTATAAATTGGATTGGAACTGTTAATACTTTTAAGTGGATATGATCGCATTGTTAAGATTATATAAAACAACAAAGAAAAAATAAAAAAAACCGACTATAGTTTTAAAATAATTCAAAAAAGTGAATATCCAAAATTTAATCACCATTCGATTATATTCACTGCAAACATTTTCGCTATTCCTGGCTCTTTATGCAGTTACGTACAAATGTAAAAGTACAGGAATGGCAAAAACGTTTGCAGTGATTATGAACTTTTCCTTCCTCTCCGCGTCCTTCCAGTGAGGATTATCATCAATAAAAATTACTTTCATGTCTTTCCATATATGGCCACTGATATTTAAATGTTTCCCTATTTTATAGCTCACTGAAACGAAGGACCTGGTTAAAGTTTTTGTTGCAGGTCACGTATATAAGTTATTACTTGTCCTATCTTCACCAAACTTGCATGAATGATTCATCTGGACCAACTTATTGACTTGAAAGACTTGGATGTCTTGTGATACTGATGCACCTGGCAGGCTTGCATGCTGAATCTGAGCCATAGGTTTCAGATGCCGGAGGAGGTTAAGGTTTTAAGAGCTGGATAAAATTTGAAAAGCAGGTGCCCTCTGATAATTATATCTTAGTAACTACTTGTCCTAGTTTAACCAAACTTGCACGGATGGTGCATCTTGTTATACTGATTAACCTGATTAACCTGACAGGCTCGAATGCTGAATCTGAGCCATAGGTTTTGGATGCTGGATGGAGTTAATGTTTTAAGAGCTAGTTAAAGTTTTTGCCCTCTGATGATGCTATCTTTGTTATTACTTTCCTATCTTCACCAAACTTGCATAGATGGTGTGTCTTATGATACTTATGCACCTGACAGGATTGAATGTTGAATCTGAGCCTTAGGTTCTGGATGCTGGAAGGTAAGGTTTTTTGGAAGGGTCATATGTTTAATAGATAATAATACTATTTCAAACTTGCATGGTTGATTAAACTATAATATGAATGAATCGCAGAGGTAGCTTCAGATGCAGAGCTTGAACTCCATTATCAAGAATGCTAAACAATTTATATTACTGGTCCTAACTTCACCCAACTTGCATGGATGGTGTGTCTTATGATACAGATGCACATGATAGGCGTTGATGTTGAATCGGAACCATAGTTGTCGGATGCTGGATGGAGTTAATGTATTAAGAGCTAGTTAAAGTTTTTGAAACAGGTGCCCTCTGATGATGATATCTTTGTTATTACTTGTCCTAAGTTCACCAAACTTGCATGGATGGTGCGTCTTATGATACTTATGCACCTGACAGGCTTGGATGCTGAATCTGAGCCATACGTTTCGGATGCTGGATAAGGTTTAGTTGTTTGGAATATGTCATATGTTTAATAGATAATAGCAGCTTGCATAGTTGATTTAACTAGAATATAAATGAAACACAGAGCTAGCTTCAGATGCAAAGCATGATCTCCATTATCAATGTTGCTAAAAAATCTCCTGCCTCACTCAAACCTGCTTGATAGATGTGTTTGTTGTTGAATGATATTAAATGATTCCTATGATATGGTATTGTATGATATGGTACACTATCATATAATATCTTATCATAACATATTGTATAATATAATATTGGTTTATATAATATATTATAATATCACATGGAATTTTATTATATGATATTGTATAATATTTTACTATATTACATTATATTGTATCATATGATATGATACAATTTGTATCAATGTATATTGTATCATATGATACAATATCATAATAATGAATCAAATAAGATACAGTATCATACATAACAATATCATACTATATTATTCAATATGATATCATAATGTGCAATATTGTGATGTATTGTGTGATATGATATTTTATTATACTTTCCAGTTAAATACTGAAATCTGATTGGCTTAGACGCAGTTGATAATCCGTTCTATCACCCTCAGTGTTAGCAGCGCACTTGGCCACGGGTAACACAACGAATTGTTACATGTGTAAATTATTCGCGTACGGTTTGCCGTAGAATTCATGTCATTTCTATATAAAAGCAGTAAAATTTTCTTTAAAATTAGGACATTCAGTATAATGAAATAATTAGTGCCTGTTCTCGGGGTGTCAATTTCAACAGTCACCCTCCCAAACAGGCATTATTTATATAGTATCATATAATTCTATATTGTATCATATATTTTGTATGATGATATTATATTATGTTATCAAATACAATAATGTATAACACAATAAAATGTCATATCATATGTTACACTATCATATCTCATCATTGTTTATTATGGTATTTTATGCTATATATTGTAAGTATGATAGGAGCAATATTGTATTTTATATTATTGGTTTGATAAAATTTGTATATTATAATACCGTATGAAATGAAAATATGAGTATCACACAATTAAAATATGATATACAATATTATGTCAAAACAGTATCCATGAATATCCAAGATCATAAAGTATGATTTTCATATAGGCTAATATGTTAAAGGTGGTCTCATAAAGGTTATGCCTCATAAAGGTGATACCTTGTCTCGGTGAACTTTGTATTCTTTGATTACCTATGTTTTTAACATAAAATCATACTTTAGACAAGATACTTTAAAAATACATATCTAATATTTAATACTGTTTTGTTTTATAAGGTAACACAAACAGAATTTATTTTTTTATATAGAAAGTCAACGTGTTGATTATCATGAACACGTTCCAAAGACAAAACAACACAGAATTATACCACCCAATGAAAGTACCTTTGTACCATCCAAAGTTGGAGTTGATACATCTTCTAGATTTTTGCATAAAATGGAAGATGAAGAGTCTATGGAAACAAGTTTAAGTACGACTCTTATTTTACTAATTAAAACATTAAAAAGTCAGTAATAAAATTGATATGCTTGGTATCTCCTACTAAGTACAATTTATAATTTTATATATTATTCGCAAAAAATAAACTTTTCTTTCAAAAAGTACTTTTTATTTATGTACGCAATATAAATATCTTAATAAATTTGACACAATGGTAAAAAAAAGTTTAAGAGTTTGACATATGTTTTGTTGAAGAAAAATATGAAAACACCATACAAGTTTTTAGCTCACCTGAACCGAAGGTTCAAGTGAGCTTTTCTGATCACCCGTTGTCCGTCGTCCGTCCGTCCGTCCGTCCGTCTGTCCGTCTGTCTGTCCGTCCGTCTGTAAACTTTTCACATTTTCAACTTCTTCTCAAAAACCACTGGGCCAAATTTAACCAAATTTGGTACAAAGCATCCTTATGGAAAGGGGATTATAAATTGTTAAAATAAAGGGCACAGCCCTTTTCAAAAGGTAGATAATTGCAAAACAGTAAGTATATGGTGCATGTCTTTAAAAATCTTCTTCTCAAGAACCACTGCACCAGAAATGCCAATATTTACACAAAAGCTTGTATATATAGTGAAGATTCTAAATTGTAAAAATCGTGACACTCGCACCAAAACTGGGGCCCCAGGCGGGGTTCAAAGTTTAACATAGAAATACATAGGAAAATGTTTAAAAAATCTTCTTCTCAAGAACCACTGCACCAGAAATGCCAATATTTACACAAAAGCTTGTATATATAGTGAAGATTCTAAATTGTAAAAATCGTGACACTCGCACCAAAACTGGGGCCCCAGGCGGGGTTTAAAGTTTAACATAGAAATACATAGGAAAATGTTTAAAAAATCTTCTTCTCAAGAACCACTGCACCAGAAATGCCAATATTTACACAAAAGCTTTTATGTATAATGAAGATTCTAAGTTGTAGAAATCGTGACCCTGAGACCAAAACTGGGGCCCCAAGCGGGGTTCAAAGTTTAACATAGAAATACATAGGAAAATGTTTAAAAAATCTTCTTCTCAAGAACCACTGCACCAGAAATGCCAATATTTACATAAAAGCTTGTATATATAGTGAAGATTCTAGATTGTAGAAATCGTGACCCTCGGACCAAAACTGGGGCCCCAGGCGGGGTTCAAAGTTAAACATAGAACTACATATGGAAAATATTTAAAAAATCTTCTTCTCAAGAACCACTGCACCAGAAATGCCAATATTTGCACAAAAGCTTGTATATATAGTGAGGATTCTAAATTGTAAAAATCGTGACCCTCGGACCAAAACTGGGGCCCCAAGCGGGGTTCAAAGTTTAACATAGAAATACATAGGAAAATGTTTAAAAAATCTTCTTCTCAAGAACCACTGCACCAGAAATGCCAATATTTACACAAAAGCTTGTATATATAGTGAAGATTCTAGATTGTAGAAATCATGACCCTCGGACCAAAACTGGGGCCCCAGGCGGGGTTCAAAGTTAAACATAGAAATACATAGGAAAATGTTTAAAAAATCTTCTTCTCAAGAACCACTGCACCAGAAATGCCAATATTTACACAAAAGCTTGTATATATAGTGAAGATTCTAAATTGTAAAAATCGTGACCCTCAGACCAAAACTGGGGCCCCAGGCGGGGTTCAAAGTTTAACATAGAACTACATATGAAAAATGTTTAAAAATTTTCTTCTCAAGAACCACTTCACCAAAAATGCCAATACATACACAAAAGGTTGTATATATAGTGAAGATTGTAAAAATCGTGACCCCCGAACAAAAAGTGGGGCCCCAGTAGGGGTTTAGATTTTAACATATATAGGAAAATGTTTTAAAATCTTCTTCTCAAGAACTATAGTGCAACTGTTTGGGATATTATTATGCATACATGTACATCCTTAAATAATGTAGATTCAAAAAATTGTAACTCCCGGACAATTGATGGGCACCAAGAGGGGTTCAAATTTTAAACATTTTAAAAAACATAAAGGTTAAGTTTAAAAATTAAAAAGAACTACAATGTTTTAGTTTGTGGAATTTCTATGCATGCATCCTTCGCTTATGTAGATTCCTAATTGGTAAAATCGTGACCACCGGACCAATACTGGGGCCCCAAGATGGGGTCAAAGTTTATTATAGAAATATAAAGGTAACATGTTAAAAAATCTTCTTCTCGAGAACTATAATGCTTCAATTTGTGAGATTACTATCATGCATACATCCTTGGATAATGAAGGTTCGACAGTTTTAAAATAGTGACCCCTGGACTAATACTAGGGACCCAAGATGGGTTAAAAGTTAAATGTAGAAGTACCGGTATATATGGAAAATGTTTAAAAATCTTCTTTTCGAAAACTACAATGCATCAATTTGTCAGATAACTACGTAAGCACCCTCAAATAGTGTAGATTCGAAAATTATAAAAGCCGTGACCTCAATCTAATACTGGGGCCCCAAGAGGTGTTCAAAGTTTAGCATAGAAATATAGAGGGAAAATGTTGAAAAATCTTTTTCTAGGGAACTATAATGCTTCAGCTTGTGAGATAACTATGCAAGCATCCTTAAATAGTGTAGATTCTAAATAATTAAAACTTTAGCACTGGACTAATACTGTGGCCCCAAGAGGGGTTCAAAGTTTAACATAGAAAGATATATTGAAAATGTTTTTAAAAAGTTTTTCTCGAGAACTATAATGCTACAGTTTGTGAGATTACAATGCAAGGATCCTCAAATTGTGTAAACTCTAATGTAGTTGAACCAAGAGTTATCTTTCTTCATGTTCTGTACAGTCTGAGAGTTATTCCTCTTGAAGTGGAACTCTTCTACGTTCAGTTTTTCAGGTTGTGTACGTGCGGTCCCACCGCAGTGCTACACATTTTCATTCCTATGTTACTATTTATGTTGTTCAAGCCAACCATAAACCTCGGACCATAACTGGGTCCCCAGAAAGGGGTTCAATGTTTAAAATAGAAAAAGCATATGCTACGAAATGTAATGTTACAAGGAACTGCTGTTCAGGTGAGCGATGTGGCCCATGGGCCTCTTGTTATAAAATTACATTAGGCAAATATTAGTCTCCCACTTAAAAAACATACAATATACAAGTAATGAATACATTAAAAATGCTTTGTTATTTAATAATATATTGTTTTCGCTTGATAGATTAACTTAGCAGGGCCCTTCTTTTTATACAGAAAGTCAACGTGTTGATTATCATGGACACGTTCAGAAGACAGAACAACACACAATTTTACCACCCAATGAAAGTACCTTTGTATCATCCAAAGTTAGAGTTGATACATCTACTGGATTTTTGCGTAAAATGACGGATGAAAAGTCAATGGAAACAAGTTTAAGTAAGACTCTCATTTTACTAACTATAACATTCAGTTAATATTCTCGGCATCTCTTACTAAGTACGATTCATAGTTTTATACATTATTTGCAAATAATAAACTTTACTTTCAAAAAATACTAATTATCTATGTATACAAAATACATATCTTAATAAATTTGACCCAATAGTAAAAAAGAGTTTGAGAGTTTGACATATGTTTTGTTGAAGAAAAATATGAAAACACCAGACAAGTTCTTATTCAATTACATCAGGCAAATATTAGTCTACCTCCTAAAACATGCGATATACTAGTAATAAATACATTTAAATTTATTGTTATTTAATATAGTATTATTTTCACATGATAGATCAACTTAGCAGGTTCTTTTTTTTTTTTTTACAGAAAGTCAACGTGTTGATTATCAGGGACACGTTCAAAAGACAGAACAACACACAATTATACCACCCAATGAAAGTACCTTTGTACAATCTAAAGTTAGAGTTGATACATGTACTGGATTTTTGCGTAAAATGGCAAATGAAACCGAAATGAAGAGAATGAAGCTATTTCTAGGTAAGACTCTTCGTTTACGAACTATAGAATTGAAACGTCGAAAATAAATTCAGTTAATATTTTTGGTATCTGCTATTAAGCACGATTGATATTTTCATAATTTTTTCTATGACATTTCTGTATTTGTTTTCAATGAAAATAGTCATAAAGTGTTTGTATGCAATCTAATAAATTTACTTCAAAATAAAAGTATTTATTATCGATGTATACAATATAAATATCTAAATAAACTTACCACAATAGTAAAATAAAGTTGAATATATATTTTGTTGAAAAAGAACATGGAACCATTAAGAATTCTGATAAAAAAAAAAATCAAGCAAACATTAGTCTTTTAATTAAAAATCATACTCAAGAATAGATACAATAAAAATGCACACATCGTTTATTTTATAAATAAACTAAAGGAATTTGTTTACTCAGGCTTTAAGTTGTCAAATTCGGATTGTTATGAAGTTCAATGTCATGAGTAAAATTTGTTCTAAACACAAAAAGTATTTATAAAATGAATTATTATTGACATAATATTCGATATCTTTATCATATTATCGAATTCAGCTGAAACAAAAGAAGACCTTTAGCGAAACGGAGGGAATTTTCATTAAAATTTTCAGATTTTGTTGGTTTTTTTCGCCAAAACATTTTTGGTTGTAGTAAAATATTTTGCACATTTTCTGTTCTTTTAATGTCACTTATTCATTCAGATAATCATATGGCACGAAGTTCAAAAATATTGAAAAATGCTTTAAAACGATAGCATATTCCATACCTCCAAATTTTGATCATTGACCTCATATAAACGTTATGCTTAAAAGAATAAGTAGAAGGCTAGGTCAATATAAGTAGTTAAATGCTAAAAAGGTATCAGTGTCATCATCATTAAAGTTTTTTTTAAACTGAACCAATTTTGGGTATAGATTTAAAAACTGAATGCTGTGTGTACAAAAGGGTTGACAAAAAAGGCGTCTTGCAACAGACGAAAAGAAAGAAAAAAGTCGATACCTGTTTAAAGTAAATTAAATAAAATGCAATAAAAACTTGTCCTGGTGTTTGGTCAAGAGTTCTGTCTAGCTAATAACTTGCGAAATTCGACGGGTAATGGACTATAGTCTGTCCCCGATATTCTTGCCGCATATTTTCTTACATTATTTGATATTTATAAATAACTCTTTATTCAGACGATGTTCATTCAATAGTATAAAAAATTCAAAGAGTTTTCTTTTGAAAGGGCCCCTCTAGCTTGTCAGGTTTCAATACACGTCTGACAAAAGAAGTCTACGAGGATTTAGCATTGTATCAGCCATAATTAAGCCCGAATGATAACGTTAAAAAATTATGCAAGGTATTCCGAGTGACTTCTGAATAAAGAAAAGATGTCAACATTCCCCATTATGAATCTCCGTAGGAAATCTGTTTTTGTTCCTGTGAATTTTTCCGAGGGAAAAATGGTAAAATGTCAACGTATATATCTAAGAAATTTTCCCTTTCATGGATCTTAATTGCACTTCTTTCACAGGTATGAATATTTCTATTAAAAATCGTCCAAATGTGCAGCATAAATATTTTGGGACTTTCTATAGTAGAGGTTCCGTACATAATTCTGAGCAATGTCTTGCCAAATATCGTGTGTTTGTTGGTACAGATCATGATTCGAATTGATGAGATGTTTGTGTTGCTGCAATCTTCTTATAATGTACAACCAAATTTTCAACAATGTTCAAATCGGATGATTGGGCCGCCAAACTCATATTCTTTTATGTGGTTTTATGCGATGACGACCGCGCCATGTGAACTGGAGCATTGTAATTTTAAAAAAGGTAACTTCTTGTCAGAAAATTACATGCCAGAGATTATTGTATAAAACATTAATATACTTCTGAGCATTTATATTGCCATTAACTCTAGATAAAGTTCCAACTCTATCATAACAAGGACACCCCGTGCCATCAAACTTGCGTTCGTTTTGTTTCGGTACCATGTCCGGTCTCTATCCTTTGCTTGTTTTTCTCAACACGTATACGCGTTTATTTTCTGCAACACATACCTGACTTACACCACTGAAAGGTAACAGTCTCCCGACACCATGACAACCCTTTTTTGGTTAACACTATCATTTTCTTCCTATAAACTTCCCCTGGAAAATCCATATTTTCTCAGTCTACGTTTAACTGTCTTCTTAGAAACTGCAATATTCCTATTTTCATTAAATTGTAATTGAAGTTAAAGGTGCACACCGATTAACATTTACGAACATTTGCCATCAGCGATAGTCACGCTCGTTGATCAGTCGAGGTCGGCCTGATCTCTGATGATTTTCATGACTCCCCGTGTTTTGAAATAATTTTCCAATTACATGGTATATAGATGACAGGTAATTGTTCACCGTCTGTACTATATCTGCATCCATTCCGTAGAGCTGCACGGCAACCTTTTTTAAGCTATCGACAGTTCTTCTCTGTTCTCTTCTATCACTAGGTTGACACCAATACACACAATGCTTGCCGTTGAAAGAGAATGTGCTATTTTTAAGTACAAAACTGCTTGCCTCTAGAATAAATTCTCTGCTGAAACGGCTGTTTATATTTTGTGGAAATTTATTAATCCAGTATTTCAGGGCATTGATACCGAGATCAGTGGTTATGTTTGTATACAAATAAGTACATCTATGGTAAACAACTTTGTATCTTGGTTAACTTATCTAGTCAATGTTTCAGGAAATCAAGATAATCTTGGACTTAGCTTTTTACTTCTGAGAATAAGGGCTTCAGTGACATATCCATAAGATGATTAAGTCTTTGTGTTGGAGGATAGGTCCTCCCACATTAGGTCTAAATGTAAGATTTCATGTATGTATTATTTTGCGTTTTGGTAGCATACGTAATTGTTTTTGGCTTATTTATATTGGCCCATAAAAAACACTTTTCCGGGATCAAAATCCGTTAAAAATCCACTTCCTTGGTTGCTATTTTAGATGGAGCCTGGTGGTCTTTAATAATTGTTCCACTTTTTATTTTTTTATCATTGTTTCCGGATATTTTGCAATAAAATTCGTTGTTGTCAAGCATCTCCAGCATTTTGTTTTAGCTCACCTGAACCGATAGTTCAAATGAGCTATTCTGATCAACAATTGTTCGTCGTCCGTCTGTCCATCTGTCCGTCCGTCCGGCTGTACGTCTGTCCGTCTGTAAACTTTTCACATTTTCGACTTCTTCTGGGCCAAATTTAATCAACCTTAGTACAAAGCATCCTTAAGGGGAGGGAATTTTAGATTGCTAAAATAAAGGCCTGAACACTTTTTAAAGGAGTGACAATTTCAAAACAGTAATTATAGGGGGTGTTTCTTTTAAAATCTTTTTCTTAAGAACCACTGCATCAGAATTGCAAATATTAATACAAAAGCTTGTATATATACGCGGGCATGTTAAGGCTTCCCGATGGATTTTACAGCGATGTGTAGAAAGTCACTTGTCTGTACTTTATACGATATGACGTCATAAATAACTTTGACGTCACGAATTGCATTCCTGTCGATAGTTCTCCGGGAATGTATCTTAACTTTAGAAATGAATTATATCAAACCAATATAAAACCGCATGTTTCCTTTACATAGATGCTGCCATTTGTGCTAGACGTACAAAATTCATTCATATAAAAAACCAGGATCAAATAATCGGTAGTTTTAAAGCTTCGTTTTAAGTTAAAGACTATTTTTAGACTAGTGGTTTGGAGACTCTCCCTGCTACATGTAAACAACTGAATAATACAAATTAACTAGAGACGAGCTCGTTGCAAGCAACGATTAGGTTTTCCGTCGTAGCTGCGTCATACTTGTGACGTATTACAAAAAATTGATAGCTAACCATAGTACAATATTAGATGTATAAACACTGACAAACAAATCATTATATTCGGTGCTAGAGAATTCGTCTGGATCTGCATCGGTCGTGTGCAGTACGAACCGGGTGAGGGAATGTTGGCGTAAAGTGTATAAGGTATAAGGTTGTGGCGCGCTGTGGGCCGTAAGCTAAAACGAAGGATAGGTTTGCCGTATTCCCGAAGGTCCACCAGTATACAGTTCCAGAGAAATAAACAGGCAATTGATGCAGGATTCCACATAAATTGGACGAGACTCAACGATGGCAACATTATAACAATTTAACAGACAGACATGTTACAAACAAGTCGGATATGGCCAGTAGTGGCCTCCGGATTCAAGACTCTGGGAGAGTCTTGCGTGGCCGGGGCTGACCGCCGTATTCCAGACTGTGCATTGACAATTGTACATAACTATTTATAAGAATCTTAACAATGAGTATAAATTGACAGGTAATGATATAAGTAAGCTGAGTGAAAGGTTCACAGATATAAAATAATTAAATAAACTCAATGAGTCTTTGATGTCCAAGAAATGAAAATCTGATAATTGCACAATATAAACAGTCCTTGATACATGACACTCTGTCTCTTTGAAATCACATATGAAGCCTAAAAAGTGTCAATCACTAAATAAATAGTAACTCTGTAAGAAATAAACTGTGAGAAAAAATTACGAAACAGATGTTGAATTTTACAAGTAAAGTCCAAAAAAAACTATAATTGAACAGAGCATTTTGCACGATGATACTACATGTTTATAAGCAAATACAGATCTTAACACGTTGTCTCTAGTTTGATTCGCCGCATTTTATTCACAGAGTGGGACTGTGGTTATGTCCGGTGTAACGAAGAATTTTGACCCGGGTTGAAAATTGACCCGGGGGTCATTTTTCCACGTTGAATAATGAGACGAAAGGTGTTGAATAAAGACCCTAATCCGTTGAAAATTGACCCGCATCGTGGAATTTTGATCATGAAACCGGTTCAAAATTCAACAGCAAAGAAGCACAAAATAAGGAATCAATATTATAACTTGAGTTTTTCTAATTAAAAATTATCAGTTTATACATATTTATTCTTTATATTTATATGTTTCAAGGGGGTGGGGGTTAAAAATGAAACTTTATAAATAAATATTTTTTAATTTACATATTATCCCTTTAAATATGTAATAACTAATTTATTCATAATAAACTTTTCGCGTATAATTGCTGTTTTGAGTGATATCTATATATTTCTTAAAAAAATATATGTTTTTTGAGAATATTTGTACATGTATATATCACAGGATTAATTATTTTAGTTAATTAGTTTTCATATTTGCGTTCACGTATTTCAACATTTCATGTTTTCATTTCCCATTGTTCATTTGTTTACATTCACACCACTTCATTCATTCATACAATCATTCATAGTATGATAGTAGTACGAGAGGTCACGTGGTTACGTTTGGCGGGTGGATCAGTGAATGAATGGGTGTGTTAGTCGGTTTTTCGGGTTGGTTTAAGTGAGTGAGTGCGCATGTCCGTTTGCATTATCGAATTTTTAGCACGAACTTTGATTTAATATCACGACGCCACCCAAGACAGACGGTTGAATTATTAAGCTCCATAGCTTGTCAACCCGACTATTATCTTAGTTCATATTGCTGTTATACTTGGTGAATTATTTTAATCAAATATGTGTAATTTAAATATCATTCAACTAAAGATAAATTTAATGAGTGAATGTAGAGAATGAGAGTGTTTTAGTAATATTTTATTG
Organism: Magallana gigas; assembly: GCF_963853765.1. Lineage (NCBI taxonomy): Eukaryota > Metazoa > Mollusca > Bivalvia > Ostreida > Ostreidae > Magallana > Magallana gigas. Next base: position 49,869,494 of record NC_088861.1, read on the forward strand.
TATATGATTATAGATCACATAGCTGTTCTTGAGGAAACCATTTATTCGATATACAAATACAACAATAAATATTCAGCGTCATTTCCACAAAACGCCTTGGAGTTCTTAATTGTTCCCAAATGTAGCCCAGAATATTATATATCAGCTACCCCTTGACATATACATAATTACACGTGAAAATATTCAATGCAGTTAAACTCATTTTTTAAATTCGCTGGAGAAGTGTACAAATGTAAATATTTTAAAGATTACAATACATCATATTGTTTAATTTTGGTTTTACGTTCACCCAGTAAATTGTAACTTTGATATTGTTCATTGTATATTTTCTGGGTGTGTGCAAATGCAAAATTTAGAATATGTCATATTGAGATTTTTGTGCTCGCAACCACTCAGTTTGTTAAAACTGTGATTATCTGAATTTTGTATTCACACCTATCCAGCCAATAACAGCGTACAAAATGATGATGATATGCTAACATGTACTCTTTCATGAATAATGCTGTAGTAACTATATCTTGAAAGCCTTTTTTTTTTTTATTCTATTTGTTACGTAGTTACTAGGGTAACTAAATATCATCAAATCGCTGATTTTTTTTAGGCATAAACAATTCTGCTTCATGGAATCTGTAGCAAGTTAGCAACCTAATTTTTGTACAGGATGACAATAAAATAATTTTGTTTTAATAGTTTCTAAATTGCTTTGATTACAAAAATTTATCATTAATACTAACAGTAATTGTTTTCGTCAATAAATAGGTAAATTGCATTTTTTGAATAGAAATATATAGAAGATCATACAGCAGCGTTGGAGTAGATGGTTGACCTTCCTATCACAGCCACCTACATTATTAATTCAATTTAAACGTATTTTATTGAACGGAATGTTCAAATTATTGAATGGATTGGATAAGAGTCATAGCCTATGTAAACCCTTTCAAACATACAAAGTCAAGAAGAAATTATCTACAGTCATAAGAATATAGTATTACAAGTTTACAGAATATTATTGATATTATGTGCATATAGGACAGGGGATATTTGAATATTAAATAATTATCTGAATATTTATCATATATGATTGTATGACATATTGTTGGTAGACATGTTGTCTCACACCTACATTAACAAACATATCACCTTCATTTATACCTGCAGGGATACAAACATAAGAATGACATTTTCATGATCCAGCCCATTTGAAAAGAACAGTAAATAAAAGGGGAGAATATATTAAGTAAATATACATGTATAATACTTAAATAGGTTTAAACCGTGTTACCTAAGAGAATCAAAAACGCTTTGGAGCTCTAATATAAATATAAACATGGGAAACAATTTTACAATTTTATCTATATGAAAAATCAGAACTACCATAAAGTATATAGTTCATATAAAAAGGTAAACTAATGTCATTAAGTTGTTTAAAAAGTTCGTCTCTTTGTTGAGTATATCTTGGATATCCAGGGGGGAAAATCACATTTCCTTCAGATGCAGACCTACACTATAAACATCGACTCCCTTCAGTTTAAAACATCCTTAAAGTAAGCTTTACTAGCTTTATTCCGTAATTGACGTAAAATAATATTTCCAATTGCCTTAACTGAAATTTTTGTAAGCTTTAGGTAGATTTTGTTTTTTAAGTTTTGACTTAAAGAAAGATAAATTTGATGAAATTTCTTTCCTGCATGAAGATTATTCCATAATTTACATGTAGACGGAGCAAAGCTATTGTAATATGTACATAGTGGTAGATAGTAAAACAGCTCATTCGACCTTAGATTATATGTATGTTCAATTAGAAAATATGATTGAACTCAATCTAACATATCTTGTAGTGCTAAACCATTTTAATCTTGGAGAATATAATTAGTTTATGTTTATCCCTTCGAGGTTGTAAGGTTTCAAAATTAAGCTCACAATATAAAATGATTTTAGAAGAATTAACTCTGATCCCTTTCACTGTCCTGGTTGCCTCATTTTGTACATGTTTAAGCAAATCGGATTTTCCTTGATACAGCTGCTCCAAACAACATCACCATATTCCAGTCTAGGTCTGATAAAAGCCGAATTTTAACAAGTGTTTATCTATCAATTGTATGTTTGAGTAATCTTAATATATTCAAATTTTTGCATGCCTTTTCATGTATACCATTAATATAATTAGATCAACCATCCTCCGACTGTATGTTTAGATGCAAACCTACTTTTTCAAAAAGTTGATAACATTTTTGCTGTATGCTATATGTTTTTAATTTTGAGGAATTATATTACGTCAGTTGCCTGTGTTTCTAATTTACTGGTAATTAATGGAATTGAAAACTCACTGATAGTTCTAAATAAATTGCATTTTTTAAAAAGAACTATGACTCTGCATATGCAGAAAATTGGATGGTGCTTCAATAAAGTTAATCCGACAAGTTTATGAAAAATTATTGTTAAGTATATATGTATAATACAGTATACATAAAAAAAGATAAAAAAAAAATGACAACCATTCATTTATTTTTTTGTCAGGGATGCTGACTTCTTCAAATTAAGCATAGGTATCTGTCATTATATCCTTTTGTCTTGATATAAATATATATACCCTTTATCCAATAAAACAGTATAGAGGTTATATTTTCAATTATTAGAAAATACAACGCCAGGTGCTTGTCGAATAGAGCTCTGTTGAATTGCATTAAAAGTGACAAGAACGGGCAATACATTTGTTAGATATATTTATCAGATATTATGACAAGTTGAAACTTAAAATTCTGTCACATGAGGGAATGAAAACCATGTCATCTATGTCATAAAGTATTCTAGCCCTACTCGGCTGTTCCATTCCGAAGCAAACGGTTATTTTCTTAGCTTTATTTACATAGTATAGTAATGATAAATGGCTATCATATTTTCAGTCTCAAAATTAAATGATTAATTGGACCTATCAACCTAAAAGAAATTAGCCCGTCCGCATATGTATCGGACAGTGTGAACATTTTAAAACTAAAACTTTCAAATATGTGCATGATTGTACATTTAAACTGTGTAGATTAAGTTCCAGTTCAGAACAAACCTCTGAGGTTGGGGTCAATTCTCAACAGGATCAATTTTCAACGTGTCGATGTCTTCAGAGTTTAGAAAAATCTTTCTCATACCGTTGAAAAATGACCCCGGGTATAAATTTCACGATTTTGGTCTCAATTTTCAACGTTGAAAAATGACCCCCCCGGGTCAATATTCAACGTTGAAAAATGACCCCCGGGTCAATTTTCAACCCGGGTCAATATTCTTCGTTACACCGGTACGAAGGTAAAAAGACCATTGGCAAACGTTTCACACGCATCTTTATCGAACGAAAGCGCCAATGAATCTCTTCGTATATATGCGGAGATCCTGGAAATTTTACAGGGGGTTTTGAAGAATAATTTTGTATTTCGAGGAGGGGAAACATGCGCGGATCAGAAAATGTTTCCGGGGTGGGGGTTGAAAAGTCAGACGGTTATTTGAGTTTGCCAAGGGATGCCCGATGCATATTTGGTAAGTTTATAATGTACACGTAATTGAAAAAAAATTTCGCTGGGGGGGGGGGGGGGGTCTGGAACCCTTCCACTTCTAGATCCGCGCATAGAGAAGACCGATGCCGGTAATTTTACTGTAATTTTAACCATTTTTATTTAATTATTCATGTTCATAATCATCAGAAAACCAATATTATCTTTCAAAGCAGTTAAAACCTAAAACTTAAGATACGAACCATTTAGTCGTCTCGGTGAGTATTGCGTCCGCGTACGAAAGAAATGGCAATTTTTAAGAAATTCGGATGGACGATCTGTGTCCTAGGTCGTCAATCCGTTTCATTTTCAGACTAAAAGCTACACACCTGCAGTTAGAGATTGTCAAACTCTTATTGATTATATCAATTTATTTGTCTCAAAGAATCATTTTTTAAATCAATAAAGTTTTACCTTAAAAAAAAGAAAGAAATCGGGCACAATTTTCAATGTTAGCATTTTACAATTTCATGGTCTAATAAAATTTCAAGAAACAACTCTTCATTGCTTTATCCGAAATATTGCATGAAAAAAATTACATCGCATTTTTTAAATTACAAAAGGATATTCAAAATGAACTTGGATTAACCGCTAACAAACAGGCATAAAGAGAGACTGAGAACCAATTTCTTCTCTTTTTTCACATCAAAAGAAATTCAAAAATAAATCAAAATATATTTTTTTCTTTGTATGCGTTAATGAATATGTAGATCAGCAAGGGGTTCTTTGTCGTGCAAGCACCTACTTAACAGATTGTTACACGGGTCTACAACGATGACAAATATCGAAAAGGCAATATTGTGGGTGAAGGATGAATCTGTAGTTTGTTTTTTAAGTTTATTTTTGATACATGTAATTATATTTATCTGGATCGGTTATGTCTGTTGGTTTGTTTTGTTTATTAAAGAGGGGAATAAAGAAATGAGTAATTTCCAGGCACGTAGCATCGTTTTTGAAAGGGGGGGGGGGCAAACTCATCCAACAAATCTTGACAAGCAAAAAAAAGAAAAAGAAAAAAGAATTTTGAATTTTCCAAAATTTTCAAAATTTCCCTCATAATTTCATGATTTCCATACCATTTTTTTTTACATGCTACCAAAATGGGGGGGGGGGGCAACTCCATGATAATTTATGTAATATAACATGTGAAACTGATTTCATTCCACCCAAAAGCTTGAAATAATAAAATAATTTTAATGAAAACAATATAAATAGACGTCATAAATCCCAAATCAAACGACATATTAACACTTGATTCTGCGCGTCTTTTTAATGAATTTATAAACAGCGGCAAATTCTAAAATGTATTTTTAAAGGTAATGCTAGCTGCAAGTCAGTAGACCTTGTATGAAAAATTTCGGATGGTAGTCAATTTTTCCGGGATACAGACCGAGCGGTACATATATTCAGCTAAGATAACTAAGAATGCTTCCAATAAAATACTTTGTTGAGTAATGAAAGCTTTTAAGAAAGCAATACTTATATTTGTTTAAAATATAACACCCCAATAGTTCGTCTTACATTCGCTATTTCTAGATCAAGCATAACCAGTATCAGTCCGACCGGCCTCACCATATACATTGTTGGAATTTAATTGTCCTAGCATTGCATTGCTCTGCATGTACACAATTTCTTTTAAAAATTAAACACTTAAAGAGTTCATCTATATGGCAACACATAACGTACACACGTGATTCAAAATAACCCAGACGGAAAACGATAAAGAATTCAGTCATTGAGTCTACATTTTATAGAACTTGTAACAAAAACACATTGCAGGTCTGAATGTTTGTTGATATGTCAATCTATCACTATAAAGTTTGTTAATTATTTTCGATTGCTAAGGCTACAGCGTATTTAATTAACATTGAACAACATTTTTCCATGCCACTTTTTTCCATGGAAGATATAGCGAGTACAAGAAAATTCATTTAATTATCTCTTTAGAATCGTGTATGGAATAAATAATTTATAAGTTGCTGCTGAAGGTTGTTTGGTATTTTCGTTTGTAGATGTTTTGCAAGTAAAAAACGTGAAACGCGGGGCAAGCCATAATTAATATCCCTAATATCCGTAACTTAAAACTAGCGGCTTTGGATTCAAATATTATCGTATACGAATATTAAGTTCACTTTTTAAAATCATCTCCACGATGATAATTATATTATATCCATCGCAAATCAGTATTTTTTTTTTTTGCTTTTATCGGGAGCAATCCCGGGTTCGTTTAAATTGCTAGCGTACATATGTCATGCCAGTAATACACATTGTGCTTTATAAGACGGCCGTGTATACGTATTGTAGAAAAGTTGAGTTTAATTACCATGCATTCGAACCATTTTATTAACACATCTCCCAGTACTGAAACAATTCAAAATGTCTCTGTTACAGTAACACAGTGGGGCGTTAAACGTGTACGTCCAGCTCTACAAGCACATGCACCAGTCTGTCGTCTAGGCGACGGCCTGAATACAGCTAGCGACTCGCCTATCGATCGGTTACCTGAGTCTCGCAATGCATCTAAATATAGACAGGGGCACAGTAATGAAACAAACAACAAAAATAAGGTCAAAGAGGTTCATCTTTATGAAATGAAAATGTACATATGAATAAAAACATTTGGGAATTTTATGTGGAATTATTTTTGCGCGCTACATGTATCAGTTGGTGCATTACAAGAAGCCCTTTCATAACCTCATAAACGTGCGCACCCCCACAAAAATGGACCGAACTGACAACAATTGTTTCTGCAAATACTGACTATAAATTACGAAAACATTAAATTGAATACCATGGAAGGATTCAAAATTAATTTTTTTACAACTTTGCTTCAATAATGCATTAGAAATTTTTATTCTTTTTCAAGTTATTGACAAGAAACTTTGGACGCCTCTAACTCCCTAATTATAGGGGCCAGCCCCGTTTTCGGTATACCGAATGAAAGGTCTAGGTAAGACCAAGAACTTTTAAAATACATGTTATAACAAATTTTTATCAGGTAGAAAACAAACACGGAAAATACGCGAATTTTTTTGATTTTTTTTCTTACCTTTGTTTCAACATCTACACCACCCCTTTTATTTGCATTTAAATAATAAATAGAATATATCTCGCATAAATTCAATGTATTAGCTTCCAAACCAGCCCTTCTTTGAGACTCTGCCAGTCATCGTTAAAGCTAAACCCCCTGGACAAAAGAAGTCGTTAAATTTTACTAAAAGGGGAATAACTCAAAACCGGATAGGGATTTTCCTTAACTAAAATATGCAACGACAACATCACGCGGCATGTTATCAGTCCTGAAAATTTCAAAACAATCGATGAACAAACGAGCGAGATATTAAGGATCAAAGTTGGCGTCTAGAAGAAAAAAAAAATAATAACTAGAGCAAAGCTCGTTGCAAAGCAACGAGTGGGTCTTCCGTTAATGTCGGAAGTAAAGCTGGAAGTTCCTGTAAGAAGCACATCTCTTAAACCAATAACAAGAGTAACTAAAATAAAAAGATGAAAAAAATCGAATTATTCCTGGTACGACTTAACAAAATCCGAATGATTTTAAGTACGACTTAACAAAAACCTTTCTGATTTCAAGAACGACTTAACAAAAAAAATCCGAATGTGTCCAAGTACGACTTTACAATTATTTTTGGTACGAGTTAATATTACTTTGAACATTACGCTATTTTTTAAACCAAGGACGCAGAATCAAAATTTCCGGAAAAATCAATTTTTAAACCGATATCTCTGTAAAGCCTGTCTCACACAGAACACACGGCTTATACGGTTGGCCACCCGTGGAAACCGTACATACAACCGAACCAACCGTGGCCTTATCCGACTTACACTCGGGCCATTCGAGTGTATCCGTGAAAGCCGTGTATGATTTTTTAAACTTTTAAAAAACTGGCACGGGTGCCATGTCCGTGTATGATCATATTAGCGATCGTACAAGACCGTGTGAGACCGTACAAGACCGTATATACAACCGCACATGAATCTCCATTCCACGAGTGAGCTCAACCGGGTCAATATCGTATATAAATCGCATGGAATCGTGTGAAACCGTTCCCAAGTCCTACAATCAACACCCGGATTAACACTCGAATGTCACACGATCACCGTACGATTCACACGAGTGTACACACGGTTTTATACGACCAATACGGTTTCATACGATTGCCATACGACCAATACGGTTCAAGTACGAATTATACATGGTCAAGTACGACCAGACACGGCCTCTACGTCTGTACAAAGCTCGTGTATGATCATACAGCACTCGAACACAACAGAAAACACAACTACCTGCTGACACCTTAAAACAACAGAGCACTTGCTACGTAATGCCTTCAAAATAGAAGAAGGTCCCCAAAAGAATCACCACCATGGAAGATTCTCCAAGAGAGAATACAAAAAGGGCCACCAAGGCCCTCCGACCACTTCAACCTGTTGACCCTGTCGACCCTGATGAGCTGGAGGACCCACTGACACTACCTGACGAGATACCCAAAGATGCAGACCTGGCCAAAATAATCTCAATGTCTATCAGTCTTATCATGATTTCTAATTCCCTTATTCTGTCATCTGCCATTTTTATAACTTCTCTGTTGAAAATTCGAAAATATATGAAGCCAAGCCACCAAAACGAGTCAATTTATATCAAAACATACACAACTGTGTGATAATTCGAGCATAACTCGAACAAAACTCGGTGGGACCGTATGTAAACCCTGTAAATGTCCAGTTAATCGAGTAAAAGTCGTGTTTAATTGTACTAGGCCGTAACAGACCGTACTAGACCGTACTTGGAACCGTACAACAATCGTATGAAAATCGTTTGCAAATCGTGTTCAAACCATGACAAACCTTGCTTGACCGAGTATATCCGTGCTTTGTTCGTACATATTCGTGCTACGTTCGAGTCTTAATCGTACCAACTCATCCCCAGGCACGGTTGGAGCTCAATACTCGTACTAGTCAACCCGTGTATAACCGAGTATACCGTATTGGAACCGTGTGCCCAGTCGTGTTCTGTGTGAGACAGGCTTAATGCATCGTCCGATTTTAAAACGGCTTTCAGTGTTAGATTCAGCTTAATAAGCTCTAAAAAACACATTTACATTTTTGATCAAATCAGAAAATTCATTTTTTCGAAAAATTTGTTTTACTTCCAGTTTCGACCGGAAGTGATAGATTTTCATTTCCAGCCTTATTACAGAGGTAAATCGATCAAATCATAACCATTCAAAATTTCAAGCCTCTGTCTAAAAGCGTTTTTGAGAAAAGTCCGGGACAAAATGACTTTTTGAAATTTTTAAAAATGACGTCACGTCAAAACGGAGGTGACGTTCTCTTTAAAACTTAAAAAATTTCATCAAAATCGGTTAAAAACCTTTTGAGTTATGAAGCAAAAAAGGAGTCAGGAGAAAAGAAAAAGAATAATAATACTAGAGCAAAGCTCGTTGCAAAGCAACGAGTGGGTCTTCCGTTAATGTCCGAAGTAAAGCTTGGAGTTCCTGTAAGAAGCAGAGCACTTAAACCAATAACAAGAGTAACTAAAATAAAAAAATGAAAAAATCGAATTATTCCTGGTACGACTTAACAAAATCCGAATGATTCTGAGTACGAATTAACAAAAACCTTTTCGATTTCAAGAACGACTTAACAAAAAAAATCCGAATGTGTTCAAGTACGACTTAACAATTATTTTTGGTACGAGTTAACTTTACTTTGAACATTACGCTATTTTTTAAACCAAGGACGCGGAATCAAAATTTCCGGAAAAATCAATTTTTAAACCCCGATATCTCTGTAATGCATCGTCCGAATTTAAAACGGCTTTCAGTGTTAGATTCAGCTTAATAAGCTCTACAAAACACATATACATTTTTTATTTAATCAGAAAATTCATTTTTTCGAAAAATTTGTTTTACTTCCGGTTTCGACCGGAAGTGATAGATTTTCATTTCCAGCCTTATTACAGAGGTAAATCGATCAAATCATAACCATTCAAAATTTCAAGCCTCTATCTTAAAGCGTTTTTGAGAAAAGTCCGGGACAAAATGACTTTTTGAAATTTTAAAAAATGACGTCACGTCAAAACGGAGGTGACGTTCTCTTTAAAACTTTAACATGTTTGAGGGACGCCAACTTGCAAAAACCTCTGAAAATTTCATCAAAATCGGTTAAAAATCTTTTGAGTTATGAGGCAAAAAAGGAGTCAGAAGAAAAGAAAAAGAATAATAACTAGAGCAAAGCTCGTTGCAAAGCAACGAGTGGGTCTTCCGTTAATGTCGGAAGTAAAGCTGGAGGTTCCTGTAAGAAGCAGAGCTCTGAAACCAACAACAAGAGTAACTAAAATAAAAAGATAAAAAAAACCGAATTATTCCTGGTACGACTTAACAAAATACGAATGATTTTAAGTACGACTTAACAAACATCTTTCCGATTTCAAGAACAACTTTACAAAAAAAAATCCGAATGTGTTCAGGTACGACTTAGCAATTATTTTTGGTACGAGTTAATTTCACTTTGACCATTACGCTATTTTTTAAACCAAGGACGCGGAATCAAAATTTCCGGAAAAATCAATTTTTAAACCCTGATATCTCTGTAATGCATCGTCCGATTTTAAAACGGCTTTCAGTGTTAGATTCAGCTTAATAAGCTCTACAAAACACATATTCATTTTTTATTTGATCAAAAAATTCATTTTTTCGAAAAATTTGTTTCACTTCCGGTTTCAACCGGAAGTGACAGAATATCATTTCGAGCCTTATTACAGAGGTCAATCGACCAAATCATAACCATTCAAAATTTCAAGCCTCTATCTTGAAGCGTTTTTGAAAAAAATCGCGGACAAAATGACTTTTTGAAAATTTTAAAAATGACGTAACGTCAAAACGGAAGGAACGTTAATATAGAAACTTTAACATCCTCGAGGCATTATTATTGCACATAATCTCTGAAAGTTTCATAGAAATCGGTTAAAAACTTTTTGAGTTATGATGCCGAAAAGAAGTCAGAAAAAAAAAGAAAAAGTATAATAATAACTAGAGCAAAGCTCGTTGCAAAGCAACGAGTGGGTCTTCCGTTAATGTCGGAAGATAAGCTGGAAGTTCCTGTAAGATGCAGAGCTCTTAAAACAACAACAAGAGTAACTGAATAAAAAGATGAAAAAAATCGAATTATTCCTGGTACGACCTAACAAAATCCGAATGATTTTAAGTACGAATTAACAAAAACCTTTCCGATTTTAAGAACGACTTAACAAAAAAAATCCGAATGTGTTCAAGTACGACTTAACAATTTTTTTTTGGTACGAGTTAACTTTACTTTTAACATTACGCTATTTTTTAAACCAAGGACGCGGAATTGAAATTTCCGGAAAAATCATTTTTTAAACCCCAATATCTCTGTAATGCATCGTCCGATTTTAAAACGGCTTTCAGTTTTGGATTCAGCTTAATAAGCTCTACAAAACACATATTCTTATTTGATTTGATCAGAAAATTCATTTTTTCGAAAATTTTGTTTCACTTCCGGTTTCGACCGGAAGTGACCGATTTTCATTTCGAGCCTTATTACAGAGGTAAATCGACAAAATCATAACCATTAAAAATTTCAAGCCTGTATCTTGAAGCGTTTTTGAGAAACGCCGCGGACAAAATGACTTTTTGAAATTTTTTAAAATGACGTAACGTTAAAACCGAAGTGACGTTTTCAAAGAAACTTCAAAAACTTCGAGGTTTTATGATTGCACATAATCTCTAAAAGTTTCATTAAAATCGGTTGTTAACTTTTTGAGTTATAAAGCCGAAAAGGAGTCAGAAAAAAAAATAAAAAGAATAACTAGAGCAAAGCTCGTTGCAAAGCAACGAGTGGGTCTTCCGTTAATGTCGGAAATAAAGCTGGAAGATCCTGTAAGAAGCAGAGCTCTTAAACCAATAACAAATGTAACTAAAATAAAAAGATGAAAAAATCGAATTATTCCTGGTACGACTTAACAAAATACGAATGATTTTAAGTGCGACTTAACAAAAACCTTTCCGATTTCAAGAACGACTTAACAAAAAAAATCCGAATCTGTTCAAGTACGACTTAGCAATTATTTTTGGTACGAGTTAATTTTACTTTAAACATTACGCTATTTTTTAAACCAAGGACGCGGAATCAAAATTTCCGGAAAAATCAATTTTTAAACCCCAATAACTCTGTAATGCATCGTCCGATTTTCAAACAGATTTCAGTGTTAGATTCAGATTATTAAGCTCTACAAAAAACATACATTTTTTTCATTTGATCAAAAAATTTAATTTTTCGAAAAATTTGAATCACTTCCGGTTTCCACCGGAAGTGACAGATTTTCATTTCTCGGCCCTATTACATAAATAAAATGACAAATGTAAAATCGTTAAAAATTTCAAGCCCGTATCTTCAAGCATTTTTGAGAAAAGTCCCGGACAAAATGACTTTTTAAAAATTTTATAAATGACGTAACGTCAAAATGGAAGTGACGTTGTCTTTAAAACTTTAACATCTTTGAGGGACGCCAACGTGCTAATATCTCTGAAAGTTTCATTGAAATCGGTTTAAAACTTTTTGAGTTATTAGGCAAAAAAGGAGTCAGAAAAAAAAGAAAAAGTATAATAATAATAAAAAGAAACCGAAGAAAAACAAAAGGGTCTTCCGTTGGAAAACGGAAGACCCTAATAATAATAATAGAAAGAAACAATAGAATAACAAGAGGGTCTTCCGTTGGAAACGGAAGACCCTAAAAAGAAACCGAAGAATAACAAGAGGGTCTTCCGTAGAAAACGGAAGACCCTAATAATAATAACTAGAGCAAAGCTCGTTGCAAAGCAACGAGTGGGTCTTCCGTTAATGTCGGAAGTAAAGCTGGAAGTTCCTGTAAGAAGCAGAGCTCTTAAACCATTAACAAGAGTAACTAAAATAAAAAGATGAAAAAATCGAATTATTCCTGGTACGACTTAACAAAATCCGAATGATTTTGAGTACGACTTAACAAAAACCTTTCCGATTTTAAGAACGACTTAACAAAAAAAATCCGAATGTGTTTAAGTACGACTTAGCAATTATTTTTGGTACGATTTAATTTTACTTTGAACATTACGCTATTTTTTAAACCAAGGACGCGGAAAGAAAATTTCCGGAAAAATCAATTTTTAAACCCCAATATCTCTATAATGCATCTTCCGATTTTCAAACGGATTTCAGTTTCGTATTCAGCATGACCAACTCTACAAACCTCATAAACATTTGAAGTTGAAACGAAAAATTCGAAAATTTTAAAACACTTCCGGTTTGGACCGGAAGTGTCGGAAACTAAATTCCAGCCTTATGTCCAAATCAAAACGATCAATGCTTCAACACAGAAAATTCCAAGTCTTTATCTTTAAGCGTTTTTGAAAAACGCCCTGGACAAAATCACTTTTTTAAAATTTAAAAATTGACGTAACGTAAAAACGAAAGTGACGTTGTACTTAAAAAATTAACATCTTTTAGGGACAGTGATGTGTCATAATCCCTGAAAGTTTCATGTAAATCCGTTGAAAACTTTTTGAGATATTAAGCTTTAAAAAAGTCAGAAAAATAAAGAAAAAGAATAATAACTAGAGCAAAGCTCGTTGCAAAGCAACGAGTGGGTCTTCCGTTAATGTCGGAAGTAAAGCTGGAAGTTCCTGTAAGAAGCACAGCTTTTTAACTAATAACAAGAGTAACTAAAATAAAAAGATGAAAAAAATCGAATATTCTTGGTACGACTTAACAAAATACGAATGATTTTAAGTACGACTTAACAAAAACCTTTGCGATTTTAAGAACGACTTAACAAAAAAAATTCGAATGTGTTCAAATACGACTTAACAATTATTTTTGGTACGAGTTAATTTTACATTGAACATTACGCTATTTTTTAAACCAAGGACGCGGAATTAAAATTTCCGGAAAAATCAATTTTTAAACCCCGATATCTCAGTAATGCATCAACCGATTTTCAAACGGATTTCAGTTTTGTATTTAGCGTAACCAACTCTACAAATCTCGTGAACATTTGAAATTAAAACGAAAAATTCGAAAATTCGAAAATTTTAAAACACTTCCGGTTTGGACCGGAAGTGACGGAAACTAAATTCCAGCCTTATGTCCAAATCAAAACGATCAATGCTTCAACACAGAAAATTCCAAGTCTCTATCTTGAAGCATTTTTGAAAAACGCCCTGGACAAAATCACTTTTTTTAAATTAAAAAATTGACGTAACGTAAAAACGGAAGTGACGTTGTAGTTAAAAATTTAACACATATAAGGGACAGTGATACTCCATAATCCCTGAAAATTTCATGTGAATCCGTTGAAAACTTTTTGAGATATTAAGCTTTAAAAAAGTCAGAAAAATAAAGAAAAAGAATAATAACTAGAGCAAAGCTCGTTGCAAAGCAACGAGTGGGTCTTCCGTTAATGTCGAAGGTAAAGCTTGAAGTTCCTGTAAGAAGCAGAGCTCTTAAACCAATAACAAGAGTAACTAAAATAAAAAGATGAAAAAAATCGAATATTCCTGGTACGACTTGACAAAATACGAATGATTTTAAGTACGACTTAACAAAAACCTTTCCGATTTTAAGAACGACTGAACAAAAAAAATCCGAATGTGTTCAGGTACGACTTAACAATTATTTTTGGTACGAGTTAATTTTACTTTGAACATTACGCTATTTTTCAAACCAAGGACGCGGAATCAAAATTTCCGGAAAAATCAATTTATTTTTAAACCCCGATATCTCTGTAATGCATCGTCCGATTTTCAAACGGATTTCAGTTTTGTATTCAGCAAGACCAACTCTACAAACCTCATAAACATTTGAAATTGAAACGAAAAATTCGAAAATTCGAAAATTTTAAAACACTTCCGGTTTGGACCGGAAGTGACGGAAACTAAATTCCAGCCTTATGTCCAAATAAAAACGATCAATGCTTCAACACAGAAAATTCCAAGTCTCTATCTTAAAGCGTTTTTGAAAAACGCCCTGGACAAAATCACTTTTTTTAAATTTAAAAATTGACGTAACGTAAAAACGGAAGTGACGTTGTAGTTAAAAATTTAACATCTTTAAGGGACGATGATGCTTCATAATCCCTGAAAGTTTCATGTAAATCTGTTGAAAACTTTTTGAGATATTAAGCTTTAAAAAAGTCAGAAAAATAAAGAAAAAGAATAATAATAATAACTAGACACGATCTCGTTGCGAGCAACGAGGAGGTCTTCCGTCCGATTTTTAGAAGGTGAAATGACGTCATCGACTTTAATTTTCGACAACAAAACATGATATGGAAAAAGGGGTGAAGTACTAATGCTTTTCTGTAATGCTTTTTATAAGTTCTCTAACGTTGCTTTTTTAAATACCTGCATTTCTTCCAATTGAAATAGAAAAGCTTAAATTATTTTACCTCTGGCCCCTAATATCCTAGTTAGGTAACGCATGAGAAAATCATTATATTGTTGGGATATATAAACGTATTATACATAAAGTCTGTCCCAAGATATTTTTGCCACACATTTTCTCAAATTATTCGACATTTGTAAATATCTCTTGATTCACACGACGTCCATTCGATAGTATGAAAAAATCCCAAGACTTCCCTTTTGTAACGCCCCCTTCTAGCTTGTCAGGTTTCAATACACGGCTAAAAAAAGAAAGTCTACGGGGATTTTGCATTGCACCAGCCATTATAAAGCCCGAATGACAACGTTGAAAAATTGTGCTAGATATTCCGTGAGACTTCCGAATTGAGAAGAGATGTAAACATTTCCCATCATTAATCTCCGTAGGAAATCTGTTTTCGATTTTGTGAATATTTACGAAGGAAAAATAGTAATTTCTTAATGAAGTTTAACCCCCTAAAACGTTAGTACCTAATTACGTAACACATGATAAAATCAATAGATTTCTTGGATACATAACAGTTGAGATCGACACAAAATTTAAAATTTTGATTAATTCATGTGATTTTGAATGACCACAGTTGTGAATGGAATTGTAGATCATTTTGGAGAATAAGCGGGTATTGAACATAATTAATGCACATGATCAAGCATACTAGTATGACAAATAAAGTGTCTTACACATGTAAATCTTAATGTTAAAGCTGCTTGATCCAAATTTCAATAAAATAATTGTACGATTTTAAACGATGGTTATGCTAAGTACTTGTATGTGTGCAATAATATACGTTGCAGTAGTTTTCCCGGTCAATTAAGCCATATTTCAATGCAAAAATTATGTAAATGTTAAAACTCGTTTAATCCGGATGTTGGGTATTACGGCATGCTGCCCAATCTGGCGGCATTATTCAGCCCCCTGACATTTTCCCATCATTTTTGTTTAAAAAAAATTGTGCAATCCGGATCTTGTCTATTCTGTAAACCGGCGAAATGAAAAAACATTATGCTTATAATTAGTGAGAGTTATCTCCCATAGTCCGTCTACTTATCAATCGGTCGGCCTTCTGCGAGATATTTTAAATGCTCAATTATCGACCATTTTTTTTGTCGTTGCTATTGATTTAAATAACTGTAAATATTAGATCTAAACTAGCAAATCATTTCAGTTAATACCGTAAAGTCTTGTTATGAATTGCAAAAATTAGATAATTAGATTATAGTTCACCCCATTTTTTAAGGCCGTGTTTCAGGATACTGTGAGAGTAAGACTGCCGATAATGTTTGGTATTCCCGTTGTATGGCTACACGTACTGAGTTGCATATTATTCTGTCAGAATGCTCAATTTTTAAAAATAAAATTCTCATTATATTAATATTTATCCATTGTTTCCCTGCATCATAGCAGTTCTCGCCATCAGGTGTTTCAGCCACCTGTTGACTTGTTAATGTTTTGTTTAACAATTTACGGTTAAGCATGCATTTTCAGGTAAATCGGATGCTTGAAAAATTATCAATAACGATGATTTGATTCAAAAAGTATTTCAATCGTATTTTTTCGTTTTTCGTTTTTTTTTCAGAACCACCCTCCGCCGGATTAGACAATTTTTGGTGTATCCACATAATATTCGACATAAAAGGGTTTTGCGTTATTTCGCCTCGTGATTAAACTGGCCCCTTACGTCGAAGCTAGTATGATTGTATTACGACTTTGACATCTGTCTTTTTTTAAATAATCTATTATAACATATGAAATATCCAGCAAGACTATTTAAACAAAAATAAAGCAGTGTACATTTGTTCTTTAATAGTTTTTATGTTTACGTTGCTTATAATCATTGCAAAACATGCAGGATGAATAAACCCAATCATTCGAAGGATGAAACCCAACGGTTTTCTTTTTTAAACATTCCGATGATGTATTTTGGGGGGTTTTTTTGTATGCCCAAAATTTATTTTTATTTACTTTGAATATTTCTAACGTTGAAGGAAGAGCAATTCCGTGAAAATACATCTGTAACTTTTTAAGATCATTCATTTGGTTTGCAAGGAAAATTATTTGATAATGTAATAGCCGACAAATCGGCAGATGCAGCTTAAAGAAATTTCTCAACTTATTATACCTCGAAACGTTATTTCAAATCAGGCACCAAACAATAAAGAGAAATCGAAATAATCGACGGATATAAATGTTAAAGTATTCTTATGATAAAAATTTGTATTTTTGGCAAACATAAATTAATAATTTTTTATCTCCTACAAGATATAATCGCACCTATGTTTTGTATCCATCTCCTTTAAACTCTTTTTAGCCAAACCTGTCAAAATTCGTGGTCGTTTCACCCTCTTGTTGTAAACCCCGCTGAAATGTTCACCATCGATTCGCTGTTGAACGAAAGACTCGACTAGAAAAACTTGCTGCATGGGCCGTCTAACATTACTAGTTTTAATGATGAATTCAGAAACTTATAGATTTCAAAAAGTGTCATTTTTTGTTTAGTTACATGAACATTGCCATTCATGCACATACAACTTTTACAAAATAAGTTATATGTTATTCAACCGGTGTTTGAAATTTAAGGCCGTTCTTGAAATATTTGGGAGAGAAATTTTAGGGGTCATCCTTTCATCTTTTTATCGGACCCGTGTAACAAAATTTGAGCCATTTTCGAATAAATGTGTGCACAAAAATCGTTAATAAAAGAAAGCAGGTAACGAGAGTTTTTAACAGGGGAGCAGGGAGTGCTTTAAAATTCATATTTACTTGTATTAATTTACCTTGTAAAATTATCAATCATAGGCATTAGTTAACTGCTATTGCCTGATTGGCGAATTTGATTTGCCTATTGACTCCATGACATTTACAATTTCGCTTAGTTAAACGTAAACATTTTTAAAAATATATATATAAGCATGTACTCCAATCAGGTGCTGTACTTTACAGAACGCTAAAAAATTACGCGATCGCCGAGCGCTTCTTTTTTGGGAAAAATAGTCCTAAACAGACAGCAAATACATAATACAGCATACAGACGTTTTTATTAATATATATATATAATTTATGTATCAAATATTTAAGTGTGCTTCAATATACAAATTTTAAAGCCAATTCTATTTTTAACCATGTGTTCTCTACTCGATTTTCAACTGTCCGAATACAATCAAAATATTTACAATGAATGCACATGTACATAAACTTTTTAAAACTCACATATTCTTTCAGAATCAAAAATAAAATTTGATTAATAAATTAATAAAATCAGCAATTAGTATGCTTTTTAATGAATCTGACAACCATTGAGAAGAGGTTATACCAATATTGTGACCCTTATTATTTTACGGCCTGAATGTAAATAATACTTCAACTTCTTTAAAAATGGTTAGTTTTATCGTGCCTGCACCTACCGAACGCTTTTTAAATATATTTCAACTTTTACTTACTACATCCTGCTGAACTCTCTCTCTCTCTCTCTCTCTCTCTCTCTCTCATAACTCATAAAAAATTCTAATACTTTGTTAGACAAATGAAGAATCACATTATCATAGATTACAGATACGTATGTGAATATCGCCTATATTTTGTTGAAATTGGTAGTGTAATGCATTTAATTCTCAGCAGCAAAATGTCACAAATAAACATAGATGAATTTATTTACATTTCAAATCGTACGACTGTAAAACGTATTATATTCATTGATGGCAGTTTTTTCCTTTATTTTACGAACTATGATTTAAATCAATGGTTTGATGCATCGTTGACCGATATCATTGGAAATGAAAATAACAACGAATCAATGAGCATTGAAATGTGTGATAACGTATAAACACGAGAAGCATGTGTCCTACAGCGAATCGGCTGTCCACTAGCGCGGCTTCTCCTCGGCCCGTGTTATGAAAATGTACACTGACTCAACGTGGTGGGTTTGAAATGTTTGCAGTTTGATAACTAAATTTTATTTTCCAACAATAAAACTATTTCATGACATAGACAAGATCACAAAGAACGCCCTTTTTTTCAATGACAGTCATACAATCCATTTTTTTTTTAATTACGAGAGCAAAACAGCAATACATCGTAGGTAATGGTATAATCTTTTTCCATTTACTCTGTAATATCGTTTAAATCTGAATTCTTTTTGTTTGCAGCAAAATAAATAAACCCGTGTGTGCATTTCAGCAAGGCGCATATCTTGTGTATTGGATAACGGCCGGTAGACCGCTCGCTAGTCCAGCCGCGACCCATTTCCGCGGCCGCCGGCAAGGATCGGATACGTATAATTGTTTACATACATGAGGCTCGGAATACAGCTAGCTAGATTTTAAATGCGACTCAAATACATTGCATAGAAGTAATTCTTTTACCCATAATGTGTTTCCTAAGAAAAGAATTAAACTGTTTCAACACTTTCCGAATGCAAGCTAGTACACTGTCTGTGGTTGTAGGTAAAGGTATAATCTTTTTTATTTCCTATTAAAATCATTAAAATCGGAAGTTTAGTGTTTGCAGCTACATATAAAAACCCATGTGTGCATTACAGCAAGACGCAAATCTTGTGTATTTGATAACGGCAGACCCGCTCGCTATAGCTAGTCCAGTCGTGACCTATTTCCTCGGCTGCGGACAAGGGTGGATACGCAACTGTTCACATACACAGCTCGGAATCCACCTAGATTTTAAATGCGACTCAAATGCATTGCATAGAAACAGTTCTTTTATCCATAATGTGTTTCACTAGAAAATAACTAAAATGTTTCCGTATGTAAACCGGTACCCTTTATGTCAGTTATGCGCACAAATACCCCGTTTATTTGCCAAATAAAACACAAATACATGGTAACAAGTCTGGCTTTTTTCACTCATATTACGCAATACCCGAACAAAATATTATTGTTACGACATTAATAAGATCATAATGAACAACTTTTGCTGCGACAGCCATATCGAAATCTTAATCAATTTTGAGTTATAAAGTGAAAACTTTGAATTGTTCTAGGCCCTTAATTTGTGGGGCCAGCCCCTTTTTTGAGGTGTCAAACAAAAGATCTTGTAAATATAATTTTTTTTTCTTCTATATGTTTTAACAAAATATTTGTGAGAAAAAAGATAATCTAAGAAAACCAGGCAAAATCACAACACTTTTTTAATCTCATTTTTTGACCCCTACCGAGCTTTAGCGCCTTTTGTGCCTGAAAATTGTTAATGCCTTATTACATATCTACAATCTTTTGTCTATCATTCCTGAAATTTTGAACTAAATATCTTTTGTAGTTTTTGATAACTCTCTTGGACAAGCCGACACTCTGAAAATCAAGAAAACGTCGATATTTCAAAAACGGAAATGACATCATCAACCAAAAAAATTTCCGATCAAGTTTAAACTAATGTCAGTAAGATCTGAAAATTTTATTGAAATCGCTCAAACAGTTTCCGAGTAATCGCTGACACAAAATCGGTAAGAAAAAAAAAGGAGAAGAACTAGAGCAAAGCTCGTTGCAAAGCAACGAGTGGGTCTTCCGTTAATGTCAGAAGTAAAGCTGGGAGTTCCTGTAGGAAGTAGAGCTCTTAAACCAATAGCAAGAGTAACTTAAATAAAAAGATGAAAAAATCGAATTATTCCTGGTACGACTTAACAAAATACGAATGATTTTAAGGACGACTTAACAAACACCTTTCCGATTTTAAGAACGACTTAGCAAAAAATTTCCGAATGTGTTGAAGTACGACTTAACAATTATTTTTGGTACGAGTTAATTTTACTTTGAACATTACGCTATTTTTTAAACCAAGGACGCGGAATCAAAATTTCCGGAAAAATCGATTTTCAAACCCCGATATCTCTGTAATGCATCGTCCGATTTTAAAACGGCTTTCAGTTTTAGATTCAGTTTAATTAGCTCTACAAAACACATATTCATTTTTGATTTGATCAGAAAATTCATTTTTTCGAAAAATTTGTTTCACTTCCGGTTTCGACCGGAAGTGACAGATTTTCATTTCCAGCCTTATTACAGAGGTAAATCGACCAAATCATAACCATTGAAAATTTCAAGCCTCTATCTCAAAACGTTTTTGAGAAACGCCGCGGACAAAATGACTTTTTGAAAATTTTAAAAATGACGTTACGTCAAAACGGAATTGACGTTGTCAAGAAAACTTTAACATCTTTGAGGGATAATAGTTTCACATTATCTCTGAAAGTTTTATTAAAATCGGTTGGAAACTTTTTGAGTTATAAAGCCGAGAAGGAGTCAGAAAAAAAAAGAAAAAGTATAATAATAATAACTAGAGCAAAGCTCGTTGCAAAGCAACGAGTGGGTCTTCCGTTAATACCGGAAGTAAAGCTGGAAACTCCTGTAAGAAGCAGAGCTCTTAAACCAATAACAAGAGTAACTAAAATAAAAAGATGAAAAAAAATCGAATTATTCCTGGTACGACTTAACAAAATCCGAATGATTTTAAGTACGACTTAACAAAAACCTTTTTGATTTTAAGAACGACTTAACCAAAAAAAATCCGAATGTGTTTAAGTACGACTTAACAATTATTTTTGGTACGAGTTAACTTTACTATTAACGTTATGCTATTTTTTAAACCAAGGACGCGGAATCAAAATTTCCGGAAAAATCGATTTTTAAATCCCAATATCTCTGTAATGCATCGTCCGATTTTAAAACGGCTTTCAGTGTTAGATTCAGTTTAATAAGCTCTACAAAACACATATTCGTTTTTGATTTGATCAGAAAATTCATTTTTTCGAAAAATTTGTTTCACTTCCGGTTTCGAGCGGAAGTGACAGATTTTCATTTCGAGCCTTATTACAGAGGTAAATCGATTAAATCATAACCATTGAAAATTTCAAGCCTCTATCTCAAAACGTTTTTGAGAAACGCCGCGGACAAAATGACTTTTTGAAAATTTTAAAAATGACGTTACGTCAAAACGGAATTGACGTTGTCAAGAAAACTTTAACATCTTTGAGGGATAATAGTTTCACATTATCTCTGAAAGTTTCATTAAAATCGGTTGGAAACTTTTTGAGTTATAAAGCCGAGAAGGAGTCAGAAAAAAAAAGAAAAAGTATAATAACTAGACACGATCTCGTTGCGAGCAACGAGGAGGTCTTCCGTCCGATTTTTAAAAGGTAAATCACGTCATCGACTTTAATTTTCGACAACAAAACATGATATGGAAATAGGAGTGAAGTACTAATGCTTACCTGTAATGCTTTTTATAAGTTCTCTTACGTTGCTTTTTTAAATACTTGCATTTCTTTCAATTGAAATAGACAAGATTAAACTTTTTTACCTCTGGCCCCTAATATCCCTAGTTAGGTAACGCATGAGAGAATCATTATATTGTAAGGATGTATAAGCGTATTATACCTAAAGTCTGTCCCAAGATATTTTTGCCACACATTCTCTTAAATTATTTGATATTTGTAAATATCTCTTGATTCAGACGATGTTCATTCGATAGTATGAAAAAATCCCAAGATTTCCCTTTTGAAACGCCCCTTCTAGCTTGTCAGGTTTTAATACACGGCTAAAAAAAGAACGTCTACGGGGATTTTGCATTGCATCAGCCATTATAAAGCCCGGATGATAACTTTAAAAATGTGTGCTAGATATTCCGAAAGACTTCCGAATTGAGAAAAGATGTAAACATTCTCCATTATAAATATCCGTAGGAAATCTGTTTTCGATCCTGTGAATGTTTACGAAGGAAAAATGGTAATTTGTAAATGAAGTTTGACCCCTAAAAACGTTATTACCTAATTACGTAACACATGTTAAAATCAATAGATTTCTTGAATACATAACAGTTGAGATCGACACAAAATTTTAAATTTTGTTTAATTCATGTGATTTTGAATGACATCAGTTGTGAATGGAATTGGAGATCATTGTGGAGAATAAGCAGGTATTGAAAATAATTAATGCACATGATCATGCACATGACAAATAAAGTGTCTTACACATGTAAATTTTAATGTTAAAGCTGCTTGGTCCGATTTTCAATAAAATAATTGTACGCTTTTAAACGATGGTTATGCTAAGTATGTGTGCAATAATATACGTTGCAGTAAATGTAGTTTTCCCTGTCAATTAAGCCATATTTCAATGAAAAAATTATGTACTTGTTGAAACTCGTTGAATCCGGATGTTGTTTATTACGGCATGCTGCCCAATCCGGCGACATTATTCAGCCCCTTGACATTTTCCCATCATTTTTGTTTAAAAAAAATTTGTGCAATCCGGATCCTATCTATTCTGTTAACCTGCGCAATGAAAAAGCCTACTGCATATTATTAGTGAGAGTTGTCTCCCGTAGTCCGTCCACTTATCGATCGATCGGCCTTCTGCGAGATATTAATGCTCAATTATTGACCAATTTTTCTGTCGTTGCTATTGATTTAAACAACTGTTAATATAGATCCAAAGAAGCAACTTTTTTCAGTTAATACCGTAAAGTCTTGTTATGAATTGCAATTGGATAATTAGATTATAGTTCACCCAATTTTTTTCAGGCCGTGATTCAGGATACTGCGGGAGTAAGACTGCCGATATCGTTTGTTATCCCCGTTGCATGGCTACACGTACAGAGTTGCATATTATTCTGTCAAAATGCTCAAATTTTTTTTATATAAAATTCTCATTTATATTAATATTTATCTATTGTTTCCCTGCATCAAAACAGTTCTCGCCATCAGGTATTTCAGCCACCTGTTGACTTGTTAATGTTTTGTTTTACAATTTACGGTTAAGCATGCACTTTTCAGGTAAATCGGATGTTTGAAAAATTATCAATAACGACGATTTAATTCAAGGATTTCCATCGTATGTATTCCGTTATGGATTTATTGTTTGAAAAAAAATATTTAAAATGAAAATTTGTACCGTAAATAAGATCGATGAAATCTAATATAATTCAGAACAATTGAACATTCTGCAAGAATACACGATCAGGACCTACTGCATTAAATGCTAAAATTAATTTGCAACAATATCCTCTAAACCGGATGTTGCCTAATCCGGCCATTTTTTTTTTCAGAACCACCCTCCGCCGGATTAGACAAGTTTTGTTGTGTATTCGCAAAATAATCGACATAAAAGGGTTTTGCGTTATTTCGCCGCGTGTTTAAACTGGCCCCTTACGTCGAAGCTAGTATGATTGTATTACGACTTTGACATCTGTTTTTTTTTAATATAATGTATTATAACATATAAAATATACAGCATGGCTATTTAAACAAAAATAAAGCAGTGTACATTTGTTCATTAATAGTTTTGATGTTTACGTTGTTTATAATCATTGCAAAACATGCAGGATGAATAAACTCAATCATTCGGAGGATGAAACCCACCGGTTTCCTTTTTTAAACATTCCAATGATGTATTTTTTTTGGGGGGGGGGGGGTTTGTATGCCCCAAATTTATTTTTATTTACTTTGAATATTTCTAACGTTGAAAGGAGAGCACTTCCGTTTAAATACGTCTATAAATTTGTAAGATTATTCATTAGGTTTGCAAGGAAAATTATTTGATACTGTAATGGCCGACAAATCGGAACATGCAGCTTGAAGAAATTTCTCAACTTATTATACCTCGAAACGTTATTTCAAATCAGGCACCAAACAATGAAGGGAAATGGAAATATTCGGCGGATCCAAATGTTAAAATATTCTTATGATAAAAATTGGTATTTATGGCAAACAGATTAATCATTTTTTATCTCTTAAAGATATAATCGCACCTGTGTTTTGTATCCATCTCTTTTAAACTCTTTGTAGCCAAATCTGTCAAAATTCGTGGTCGTTTCACCCTCTTGTTGCAACCCCAAACCCCGCTGAAATGTTCACAATCGATGCGCTGGTGAACGAAAGACTCGACTAGAAAAACTTGCTGCATGGGCCGTCTAACATTATTAATTTTAATGATGAATTCAGAAACTTTTACATTTCAAAAAGTGTCATTTTTTGTTAAGTTACAGGAACATTGTCATTCATGCACATAAAATTTGTACAAATAAAGTTATAAGTTATTCAACCAGTGTTTGAAATTTGAGACCGTTCTTGAAATATTTGGGAAAGAAATTTTAGGGGTCATCCTTTCATCTTCTTATCGAGCCCGTGTAACAAATTTGAGCCATTTCCGAATAAATGTGTGCACAAAATCGTTAATAAAAGAATGCAGGTAACGGGAGCTTTTAACACGAGAGCAGGGAGTGCTTTAAAACTCATATTTACATGTATTAATTTACCTTGTAAAATTATCAGTCATAGGCATTAGATAACTGATATTGCCTGATTGGCGAATTTGATTTGCCTATTGATTCCATGACATCTACAATTTCGTTTAGTTAAACGTACACATTTTTAAAAAAATGTATATATTATAAGCATGTACTCCAATCAGGTGTTGTACTTTACAGAACGTTTTTTACGCGATCGCCGAGCGCGCTTCTTTTTGGGGAAGAACAGTCCTAATCAGACAGCAAATACATAATACAGCATACAGACGTTTTTATTAATATAATTATATATAATTTATGAATAAACTATTTAAGTGTGCTTGAATATGCAAATTTTAAAGCCAATTCGATTTGTATTAGACAATTAATCTACTAAGTCTAGTGTTCGCCACTCGATCTTCAACTGTCCGAATACAGTCAAAACTTTTACAATGAATGTACATGTACATTACATTTTTAAAACTCACATATTCTTTCAGAATCAAAAAAAATTAATTAATAAATGAATAAAATCAGCAATGAGTTTGCTTTTTAATGAATCTGACTACCACTGCGAAGAGGTTATACCAATATTGTGACCTTATTATTTTACGGCCTGAATGTAAATAAAACATCAACTTGTTTAAAAATGGTTTGTTTTATCGTGCCCGTACCTACCGCAAGCATGTAACATTGGACATCTTAAGCTGCCTTATCTCGAACGCTTTTTAAAGCTATACACGCTATAACTTGCGTCAATTTTGAATAAAGGGGAAAATGTATGTGTTTGATTACTAATAAAAGTTAGCTTCATGCTGTTAATTATAATGCTCAATTCGATCACGTAACAAATATATCAAATATTAAACAATAAAAAGTATTTATTTTCCTGCTAGGAAAGTAATGCCTCCTCGTGAATATCAATCTATCACGTGATATCGACAGCTAAATTTAGTCTATCATACCACAACTGGTGAAGGGTCAACATCTTCATAATTGTGATAGTTTCACAAAGGAAAGGATATTTTCAGTAAAGCATAAATTTGTCCGATATACGAGTACAAACAAAAGAAAAAAATACAAGCCTGTGAGTAGATATGAATACTTCCTTTAAAAAAATGACGTAGACCTGTGTTTTCCCCTATGTGCTATTTATAGATCCTATAAGTAAGGGTATCGTGAATGACAAACGTATTTTACTCATTATACATGTATGTATTTCAAATTAACACTGTTAAGCATATTAAAAATCAAGTTGGATATTTAATTAGGCAAACAATAACGACCACCTAGTTCTCCGCGGACATGCGCAATGAGGTCGGTTTCGCTCTTCCTTCATCAATATTCATGAAAAGGTCTATTTTCCTGGCATGAAAATAAACAATTAAAAATCTATATCTTTGTAACTAGATGGAATTCACCATTGTAATTTACAGATTAAGGATAACTTTTATTAGTAGACAACCACATGCGTTTTCACTGTGATTCAAAATTGACGTAAATTATAGCGTGTATAGCTTTAAATATATTTCAACTTTTACTTACTACATCCTGCTTAACACACTCTCTCTCTCTCTCTCTCTCTCTCTCTCTCTCTCATAACTCATAAAAATTCTAATATTTTGTTAGCCAAATGAAGTATCACATTATCATAGATATGTGAATATCGCCTATATTTTGTTGAAATTGGTAGTGTAATGCATTTAATTCTCAGCAGCAAAATGTCACAAACGGACACAAGTGAATTTATTTACATTTCAAATCGTACGACTGTAAAACGTACAATTGTATTATATTCATTGATGGCAGCTTTTTTTTCCCTTTATTATACGAACTATGATTTAAATCAATGGTTTGATGCATCGTTAACCAATATAATTGGAAATGAAAATAACAACGAATCAATGGGCATTGGAATGTGTGATAACGTATAAACACGAGAAGCATGTGTCCTACAGTGAATCGGCTGTCCACTAGCGCGGCATCTCCTCGGCCCGTGTTATGAAAATGTACACTCAACGTGGTGGGTTTGAACTGTTAACGTTTGCAGTTTGATAACTGAATTTTATTTTCCAACAATAAAACTGTTTCATGACATAGACAAGAACACAAAGAACGCCTTTTTTTCAATGACAGCCATTCTATCTATTTTTTTTTTTAACCTACGAGAGCAAAACAGCAATACTTCGTAGGTAATAATATAGTCTTTCTTTATTTACTCTTTAATATCGTTAAAATCTGAATTCATTGTGTTTGCAGCTACATAAATAAACCCGTGTGTGCATTACAACAATGCGTATATCTTGTGTATTGGATAACGGCAGACCGCTCGCTAGTCCAGCCGCGACCTATTTTCTCGGCCACGGGCAAGGATCGGATACGTATAATTGTTTACATACATGAAGCTCGGAATACAGCTAGCAAGATTTTAAATGCGACTCAAATACATTGCTTAGAAGCGATTCTTATACACATAATATATTTCCCTAGAAAAGAATTAAACTGTTTAAACACTTTCCGAATGCAAGCTAGTACACTGTCTATGGTATTAGGTAAAGGTATAATCTTTTTTATTTACTATTAAAATCATTAAAATCGGAAGTTTTGTGTTTGCAGCTACATAAAAAACCCATGTGTGCATTACAGCAAGACGCAAATCTTGTGTATTAAATAACGGCAGACCACTCGCTAGTCCATTCGTGACCTATTTCCTCGGCTGCGGCAAGGGATCGGATACGTAATTGTTAACATACACAGTTCGGTATACAGCTAGATTTTAAATGCGACTCAAATGCATTGCATAGAAACAGTTCTTTTATCCATAATGTGTTTCACTAGAAAATAACTAAACTGTTTAAACACTTTCCGTGTGTAAACCGGTACCCTTTATGTCAGTTATACGCACAAATACCCCGTTTATTTGCCAAATAAAACACAAATACATGGTAACAAGTCTGGCTTTTTACACTCATATTACGCAATACCCGAACAAAATATTATTGTAACGACATTAATAAGATCATAATGAACAACTTTTGCCGCGACAGCCATATCGAAATCTTAACCGCTTTTGAGTTATAAAGTGAAAACTTTGAAGGATTCTAGGTCCTTAATTTGAGGGGCCAGCCCCTTTTTCTAGGTGTCAAACTAAAGGTCTTGTAAATATAAATATTTGTTCTTCTACACGTCTTAACAAAATATTTGTGAGAAAAAAGATAATCTAAGAAAACCAAGCAAAATCACAACGCTTTTTTCATCTCATTTTTCGAGCCCTACCGAGCTTTAGCGCCTTTTGTGCCTGAAATTTATTAATGCCTTATTACATATCTACAATCTTTTGTCTATCATTCCTGAAATTTTGAACTTAATATCTTTTATAGTTTTTCATAACTCTCTTGGACAAGCCGACACTCTGAAAATCAAGAAAACGTCGATATTTCAAAAACGGAAATGACGTCATCAACCAAAAAAATTTCCGATCAAGTTAAAACTAATGTCAATAAGATCTGCAAATTTTATTAAAATCGATCAAACAGTTTTCGAGTAATCGCTGACACAAAATCGGTAAGAAAAAAAAAGGAGAAGAATGAGAAAAAAAAACCGAAGAAAAACAATAAGGTCTTCCGTTGGAAACGGAAGACCTTAATAATAAAAAGAAACCGAAGAATAACAAGAGGGTCTTCCGTTGAAAACGGAAGACCCTAAAAAGAAACCGAAGAATAACAAGAGGGTCTTCCGTTGAAAACGGAAGACCCTAATGAGAAAAAAAAACCGAAGAAAAACAATAAGGTCTTCCGTTGGAAACGGAAGACCTTAATAACTAGAGCAAAGCTCGTTGCAAAGCAACGAGTGGGTTTTCCGCTAATGTCGAAAGCAACGCTAGAAGTACGTCTAAGAAGCAGAGTTCTTAATCTAGTAACAAAGAAACCCAAGTACAAAAAGATTAAAAAAACCGAATGATTTTTGGTACAACTTAACATAATCCGAATGGTTTAAGCACGACTTAACCAAAAACCCTTAACCATTTCAAGAACGACTTAACAAAAAAAACAATGTGTTTAAGTACGACTTAACAAATTTGGCTTCATTTAAGGTACAAGTTAACTTTACCTTGAACTAACATCTTTTTCCTTAACCCAGAATGCAAAATTAAAATTTACGTAAAAAATCAATTTTGTTTAAAACATAATTCTGTGCAACTTTTCCTCTTCACTGCTTTTCAAAGGGTTGACCTTTCGTACTGTGTGCTCGTTGCGTCATTAATTGTCAGAAACTTATCGATGTTAAGTTTACTTTACTGTACCTCTGTGAATATTTTCTATGTAAAATTACTATGAACCAGACAACATTGAAATGGTGAACATTTCAAAGGGCCCCGCTTATGTTATTTCAGAGAATTTTGCTTTGACCTTGACCGTTAACTTGAAATTTTTCCAGCTGGCATAGAACTTTTAATTCAATTTCATTCCCCCTAACATACATGCATTTTTGTTCAATCTGACCAAGATTAAGCATATTTGGAAAATAATCTACTGTCTAAAACTAATTTTAAAAAGATCTGCTATGACCTTCACATTGACAGAGTTGGTTCAAGGTCACTGCACGCCATTAACCAATAAACTCTGTAAAGGTAAAATATTAGCCAAATAGGGGCTAAAAGGAGAGTATATCTATGCTCTTAAAATATGGATTTTTGTGTGTTCTGATATGACCTTGACTCTTCATCTACAAATATCATTCGAGGTCATTGCATATATTTTGATCAAAGGCATCATGTGGGTGAAGTATGAGGCTGAATGGAGCAAAGGGAGAGAAGATATACTCCGGACAAGGATTTTTAAAAATATAATTCTGCTATGACCTTCACAGTTTCTTTTCACTGAAAATAGGTTCAAGGTCACTACACACCCTTTACTCAAAAGCTCTGCTTATGTGAAGTCTGAGCCAAATAGGGGTTAGTAGAAAGTATATATGCTCTCAAAAAAGGATTTTTGCATGATCCGATATGATCTTCACCCGTTACCTAGAAATTCCATGCAAGGTCACTGCACATCGTTTAACCATCGAGACACTCTGCGAGTATTAGCCAGATTGGACCAAAGGGAAAAAAGATATGCCCCAGACAAGGATTTTATATATATAATTCTGCTATGACCTTAACCTTATACCTAAAAACATGGTTCAAGGTCACTGCGCATCCTTCAACCAAAGGAACCCTGTGGATGAGGTATGAGCCAGACTGGGCCAAGGGGAGAGAAGCTATGCTCCAGTCAAGCAATCTCGGATGGACAGACGGACAAATTGATCACTAGAAGGCGCCCGCATAAACATGCCTTTTTATCTAATTTAAAATAGTATCCATGCTATCTGCCCTTGGTGAATAGTCATCAAAACCATTCATCAGCAGAATTTGATTTCCCTCCTTTTTAAGGTGGTATGGGACATCTGTCGATATTAATGTGGATTAAAGTACCATATAATTGAAAAATTTTCACCCGTTTAGAATTTTCAAATTTTACAATATTTAACCAAAAAATAGCTTTTAAAAATATTTGAAAAGGTAAAAATTGTAAAAACCCCAGCGGGATTCGAACTCATGACTTACAGGTTCCTAGTAAACCCTCTAACCCACTGCGTTAAGGAGTTAGGTGACCATTTTTGAAAAGAAACTACATGTACTTATATAATTACACTTTATTTTATTGTTTATTTCGATAAACAATATGTCACAACATGGAAGTGTCCCATATCACCTTAAACTCGGAACACCTCTGACCTAATAAGATCGCCGCATTAAATACAAAGTTTGATTTAACTCTAATTTGTTTATCATCAAGAAATTCTGCATCGCTGACAAATAAAGTTTTCTTCTGTATAATGAAATACCAATTAACTGACTATTCGGACAATAGCAAGATTATTGTCCCACTCCACAGCAACTATTTCCCTTGGCTTTGCCTCATTAAATAGTTGCTGTCTTGGGGGACAATAAACTTGCTATTGTCCTCATACCCAGTAAATACTAAATAGGCATATAATATCCCATCCACCTACATTTCATGTTATATAACCTCCCGTTTGTAACCTTCAATTTCACTGTAAAGTCAACACATCTGTCATAGCCGCAAGTTTCACAATTTATTTCTGCTTCTCATGTACTTAAAATTAGGGGCCTTAATATTGCTTACCAATTCCAACAAGAGACATCCCTTTAACTATTGATAATCGTTAAAATTCATTTCATTTCAATGATAAACCTTCAAGTACAGTCACTCTCAATTTTACAAAAATATTGACGATACTTTATCCGAAACTGTTCCTTGTACCTTTAACTTAGTACACTAACATTTTTATGAAAAGACGGTTTGTCTTAGAATAAGAAAGCTAAAGCAATTCTGAGAAAAAGAATACCACATATTGCCAATTCCATTGAGGTTTAATAAAAATATGGCCATTTAAGTGAACCCACCATTTCCAATTTCTTTTAGTAAACACAGATTTACAGGGTTCTCCATAGTAAAACATCTTTACCTGACCTTTTAGAGGTCAACTGTTGTTCAACCACCTTTAAAAAGAAACCTTATACAATACAACATATGCCTACATGATATAATCATGATAAAAGCTTCACATCACTTAGAAATACCCTTACATGTATACCCCCCCCCCCCCCAATCTTTTGATTTTCATAAAAAGTCATGGTTTGAAATGTTTTACCTAATTTTATGAAACGTGTGGCAATTTCCTTGAGTAATTTCTCACACATATTTGAAAACAATCATCAATGATTCTAAAATTTGATCTTTATTTGTTTATTGTATGATTTGTACCATTTTAATTAACAAATAGACAGCTGTCCTGCTTGTGATTTTTTGTTTTCATGAAAAAAGTAAGCTAACAATCATATATAGTGAATATCTAATCTATTCTGATTTCTAGTCTCCTTCTAACCATGCTAAAACAGTAAGTTACAACCTACAAGTTAGACATCTGCCTTAAATTAGAATTAAATCATAACACACCCAGGTAGCTGAAGACAGAGTTGATTTCAATGAAAAATGTTCAAATTTGACATGTTTTTCTACTTTTTTTTCTGCATATATACCTTAGAAAGGTAGAAATAGGTTGTTTCTTGTTCATTTCAAAAGTAATTATCATAGCAGATGTTATTTCAAAGTCAAATGTACATTTACATATCCTACATGTAATCTTAATGCAGACAATTAAATAGAGGGGAGGGGGGGGGGATTTTTCAATTATGTAAACACATCTAAATATCTTTATGAAATAAAAAATAAAGGAAACATAATTGCATACTTTTATTGAAAAACAAATTTTCACAGCAATTATGAATTTCTTTAAACAGCCTTAATTTTGTTTTCATAATTTCTTATCAAACACAAACCACAACATGGCATGATGCTTTCTTCAAGTTCCATTATTGTTCATGCATTATCGGATTTAATTTGAATTACCGGTAAATAGTCTGTAGAACACAAGGAATATGCATGTGGATAGAGGTGACAGGTTAATCTCAGGAGCTGACCCACAAGAATCAACAGGTACCGGTAAAAGCCATGTGGTAACAAGAGGCTGTTTTGAGCTGAAATAAAAAAAAAAAAATAATTAGCTCAAAGTACATGTATTTCCTTCTGGTATACCATGTTTTATCAATTCTACCGGTTTTTTTTTTTGCAAATAAATTTGGCGAGGGTTTTGGTTTCTTTTCTTTTAAATTACATTTTTTAAAAACAATACTATGTGTAATAAGCATAAAACATGTATGAGTAAACTTAATGAAGAATTTTTAATAGATTATTTTTCACAGAATGTGTTACATTACATGTATGTCAATCTTTATAAAAGTAGCGTATATTTCGTGCGCCATAAATTGCAAGTTTTTTGTAAATATCATTTACTTGCATGATAGGTATATATGGTCTAACCAAAATTTTCTTCATAAAGCTACAGCTGTATGTACCACATAATCATATGTTTTGTCACAAGTATACATTTTTAAAAAATACCCAAATTCCAACAGTTGAAAGTAACTCGATGAATTTTTCATTCTCTGATAAGTTCATTGTGTTTTGTGCGTGCATATATTATAAGTCTGCTGCAACAGCAGCCAATCAGCAGTAAGCTGAATCCACTAATAAGAAAGTTTGTGGTTTAGGAGCGGGTAAAATTGTTTATGCATAATGTAGCTGACACTGACTTGAATAGATCTGATATATACCGGGGTATGTACAAGATGGGAGAAATAATGACAGAACAGACTGGGATTCGAACCTTGCCCTCTGAATCTCTAGTCAAGTGCTCTACCAACTGAGCTACATGTATCTGGCACCGGTATTCAAACCAGTCTGACCATCACATCCCCCCCCCCCTTAAATGATCTTCACCCTCAAAGATCACCCCTGGCTCTTCCCCTGGCAGGAGTTAACCTGTCAGTTCCAGGGGTTGGTTACAACACCAATATTGTATGGGGATGGAACGATCCACCGATGCACCGGTGCATCACGGTATTTATTTTGACGATATTTGGATTGTTACATTTACCATTAATACATTACGATACCTATGCGGACTTTGTTTTATTTTCCAAAAATATCTGAGCTTCATATATTGGCTATTTTTTAGTCTGCGCGCCTAATATGAAAGTACAAAGATGGCGGAAAACCTCGTAAAGTTGTCAAACCTGTAGGAAGCTAAATCTGGAGTGTGGACAACTTTTGGATTACTTGTTAATGAAAAAGTAGTGTATATGAGACTTAAGTAATTTGTAAATTGTGCAACGCTCATTTTAAATATATCAAAATAACTTTGGACATGCGGTAATACATCGACAGATTGAATAAATTTTTAACCCTTATTCATGTTTTCATTTAGTTGCAATGTATCGTGATATGTATCGTATCGCATCTCATGTATAGTGATATGTACCGAATCGGCTAAGTACAGAAACGTCCAAGCCTTAATATTGTAACAGGATGGGAGAAATAATGGAGGACCAAACCAGGAATTAAACCTGGGCCCCCTGAATCTCTAGTCAGGTGCTCTACCAACTGAACACTGGTATTTAAACCGGTCTGACCGTCACATATATAAAAAGTTATTTTAAACAATGGTGTTCAATAAAAAATAACACTTGCAACCTTCAGTTTTTGTCTGTAATTAATCAATATTGGCATGCGATCAGTTATCGTTGAGTACTATTTTTCATCAGTGCATTGTTACGTCATTTTATCAACACATAAAATTATATACGAAAATATGATGTAACATTGCACCAGCGAGAAATGGTCCTCGACAAGAACTGCTGGCATGCCAGTACTGCCAGTAGTCAGATTAAAAAAAGAGAATATAAATGAAAAATTACATTTTAAACATTAACAAGGACAATTCAAGTACACATCAAAACTACTAAACAAGAAAAATTATGTGAACTGGTAGAGTGGTACGCATAGTTCTAACTTGTAAACTACATGTACAAGTACATGTACCGGGTACCCGTTGGTCTGCTAAACCTCTCTAATGATACATAATGATACATTGATCGGCATCATAAAAATATTAAAGACTTTTTAGTCATGTTTTAACTCTGAAGTCTGAAGTATACAATTTTATTTACTTGATGTTACATGTATGTCTACAGGGTATTTATGTCTACATTTGGAGTCTTCCGCACAAGAATATGATCAATGACATATGTTTCTAATTAGACCCTGCTTTGAATTTTGAGTTGAAAATTCACAATCTGATTTTTTTTTAAATAGATAAATTCGGTCATCCTTTCCAGTCACCAATGAACCTCGAGCAAGTCTAAACATCCAGTAAACAATGTAAAAAGTACACGTTAGTAAACAAACACCCACACCATAACAAAACATCTAACTCTGTAATTCTTATAAAATTCTTAACCCAGCAGATGTTAAATCATCAAGATATATTTGTAAATTCATACGCGATGGACATATCATAAGAAAATCTATGTACAGTACCAACTACATGTATATTTGTATACTGTATGTATGACTTTCGCCACATGTGGATTTTGTCAATATATTGAATTGTAATTTACACAAAATTCTGGTAAAAAGGAGAAAAAAACAAGTGAAAGGTACAACATTTGGGATTCAATTCTGTTAAAAGGATTTATATTGTCTGGACTAGAAAAATAACATACATCAGTGACAGTGTGCACGTACTTACATGTACATCTATAGACTAAATGTTAACCAGTTAACATGCTGACATTTTAACCACTATAGACAAGAAACTTTAAAAGGAATAAAAAGCCTCACCTTCTTCAGTAACATCCAAATAGATCACACACTTTAATGTCCATCTTTTCCCCTTTATTACTCGTAGCTTATCAACGGCTGATCAATGGAAACATACACATCCGTCGACATGGACAGTGTGGCTGTCAGAATTTCCTCGTAAACGATTCACACGAGAATATATCCCTCCTTATACAAATATGTAGTATTGTTCCCTGTGCATGTTCATATGTTTCACAGTAACTTGAAAATGCATGTGTACACCGAAAAATGCACAACTTATCTTCTGCATTACGCTCTCTCTTTTCTACAATGCCGTTCGTTACGGGTACTACTAAACAGAGAACTCTAGAGAACTTTAGAGAACTCTAGAGAACTCTAGTGTTTTTTAAATAATTAATGAGTTAAAATTATTTATTTGTATGTATTTCAGTAAGGATACATGTTTTATTAATTTTTTATCGAAAGAATTTTTATAAAAAATGGATATAAACTCATTATACAGGATTTTTGCTATTTCAATGATCGATTCTATATTTTCAGAATATCGATCCCGATCATTTAACCGAACATAATACATATGAATGTTTTAAAAAGGAAATCTCAGAATTTAAATGAAAAAAAAAATCGTAGAACTCTTGGCCATTCAAAATGTGAATGTTTCCAGACCCCACGACGTGGACGTGGTTCTACTTCAGGGTCCATATTTTCTTAATTTTTTTTTTTTTTTAATTTTTTTATTTTGATTTTTTTTTTTTTTTTGTATTGGATTTTGATTTTGTTTTTTGATTTTTTTGTTTACTTTTTTTGGAGGGAGGGGCTGTATATTATTTGTTATATTGTAGGTTAATATTTAAAATTATGTAAGTTCAGAAATTTAAATTAGTTGAATTTAAATTGTAGAACTCTTGGCCATTCATAATGAATGTTTCCAGACCCCACGACGTGGACGTGGTTCTACTTCAGGGTCCATTTTTTTTTTTTTTTTTTTTTTTTTTTTTTTGGTTTGTTTGTGTCTTTTTTTTTATCTTCTCAACTTCTTTTTGTTTATTCTCTTTTCTATTAAACTCTCATTTTCTTCGTTACCGTTTTTGTCTTGCATGACTTCACTCTTTTTGTTTGTCCTGGCTTTTTTGCTATATTTGACACTTTTGGAATTGTCAAACTCCCGTCGGATGAGGTGATGGATGCTGTAGGTAACAGGAAATTCAAAAGTCTGAAAAGACGTCTCTGTCTCTGCTCTTCGGTTAAATTTATCCATACTTCGTTGGGAACCTTCAAAATTTCAGCTTGAACCGAGATCTTAAAATCTCCCCTAGAATGCAACGCATCACGAATGTTCCGGG
Organism: Magallana gigas; assembly: GCF_963853765.1. Lineage (NCBI taxonomy): Eukaryota > Metazoa > Mollusca > Bivalvia > Ostreida > Ostreidae > Magallana > Magallana gigas. Next base: position 49,906,352 of record NC_088861.1, read on the forward strand.
TCTGTAATACATCAAGTTCTCGTAAGAGATCTATTAAAGCCGGGAGTTTCATTATTTTCCAATCTGTTTTTAATTTAATAATGTTGTTGTAGGACTCGTTGTTGTTGTTTGTCCATAGTTTTGGGATAGTAAAGTTTTACTGCTTCCTTTGATCATAAATTTCGCGCCTTATCTTTGCCAAAAAAGAGTTTAAATATGGAATATTGTTTTCTTTAATTTCGTTTTCTTTTTCTTCGTATGACGCATCGCATTCCAGGGTAAGAAGTCCTGATGTTCTGCAAAAAATCGCGTTGATAATGGGCTGGATTTCTGGATGAGCAAGAACATTTTTCAGATTGTGAATTAAGTTTTCTTTCAAATGTCGCGTGCAGAGTGTGTGAATGGCAGTAGGAAAGCATGTCTTGATTGCATTTGATAGTGCTTTTTCTCCGTCTGTTCCAAATATTATCTTCTGTTCGATATCACGCAATGCACTCTGAAGGTGTGAAAGAAACCTTTGATACGTGTGGTAGGATCCATCCCAATGCAAATACATTGGTCCTAACATTATCGGCGGTTCCCCAGTCTCGTTTTTAAGTATGCTTTTGTTCTTAAAGGTAGTAACTGTTAGGTAGCAGGATCCAACGTTAAATGTTCGGTCAATTCCAATGATGCACCCGTTTTTAATGGAGGTTCTAAGTGACATCATCTGTTCTTCTGAATATAAAATCACATTCGGGGGTTTGTTTTTGGTTGATGTTAGTACTTCTCGAACAAAGGAAGTGTCTTCATAGCATTTGTTCAGGACTGTGATAATGTCATCAGCCAGATTTTGTTTGTCTTGCGGATTTTTTTGTTTCAAATAATTGTACCTTGCGTTTCTGGCCGTTTTAAGAGTTATTGGCTCTTCCGGGATGTGTGCATGGATCTCATCTTTTATTTCTCTGGGTGCTTGATTTTTGTCTAAACTGCTTGCTATGACCTCTTTTTGACGCACGCTCAGTCGTTGGTAAGGCTTGTTACTCTTTGAATTACCATGGATACTGGGATTTTGAGTCGGATAAGGCCCGATATACTCAGCAAAAGCAATTTCTGGAAACGGATCGGACTCGAACCAAGTAACTCTTTTTCTGAATCGCTGTTCTCTGGCCAATGTTGAATATTTCCGCTTCACTGTGATAACTTGTTCTTCATGTGGCTGGGGTGACAGAGGCATCTTTTTTCCTTTCAGCAATCTAAAATAGGTCCCTGTTTTGTCTTTTTTTACACTTTGATATCCTGTCTGGGTTTTCAAGAAGAATTCTGCCTTTGTGACGTTTTTTCCCTGTTGCCAGGAACCACAATCATCTGGATAGATTGAAGATTTGCCCTCGGACCTTCGCTTTGCGTTTAAACTATCATGCAACAGGAAAAACACATTTTCTTTGACCCCGTTTGGAATTTCCGACGCAATATTTTCGACCGAATCTTCATGACTTTTCAGAATGTCTATTTGTTTTTCCAGTGACATAAATTTTCCTGGTAGTGAGTTATGTTCTGGGTTTTTATAAGGATGGCTGACGTCACTGTATGAAGTTATGTTCATCATTGAACCATTGCCCCTGTCTTCTGAGTCTGAATCTTCATCAGGTTCTACTTGAACGTTCTGGGATGATGAGTCCTCAAACTCTTCTAGATCTGCGCCAGGATCCACTTGAACATTTTGGGGTGATGACTCATCGATTTCTATGTACTCTTTTGATTGTAGGCTATCTTCATCTACAGCTATGTATGATTCTTCACTTTGCGGCCTTGGAGAAACTGCTCGTAAGGATGGAAATTCTTCTTCGCTGTCTAAGTCCAATACTTTGGTTTCTTTTACATGGCATGACTCCAATAGCGGTGCAAAGTGATTTGGAATCCAAGTCCCATTCCTAGACATTGGTCCACTCCACATAATTTTAAGAGGATGCTTTACACTCTTAACCCTAGGCTGGAAAGTTCTGTTGAGCAGTACAATACACTTGTCCATGGGTCCATTGACGACTGGATATATTGAGGTAATGGGCTTACAAACTACCGAGCTTGCAGCGTGCATAGACCATGGAGAGGAAAAGTTTCCAATGACTGGACAATCTTCTATAGTTTTTTCTATGTCTTCACTGCATAGATCTAAATGGGAAGCTTTGCCCTGGTCTACATAAAAGTTTTTATGTTCCACAAGTTCCAAAGCTGTGCGAAGTCGCAGTTCCGTTGCATAATGTTCGTGGCCACAAATAGCAATCGAGACAGAATTGTACAAACAATTGCCATCTCCTTTAGCTATCACTGGAACGGGACCATTCCAGTTTTTCCCCAACAAAGACGCTGCAGTTTCATCACGGCTAAGTGCCCAATTGTTGAAAGTAACCTTTACAGAATCTTCATACAGAAATTTGGGTTCATTTCTGAGGAGAATTTTTTCAAGTTTAGCGGCATCGCGGAGTTTCTTGAAATCCCTTCTGTTAACAGCTAATCTTTGCAGTGAGAGTTGAAAATCGAACTTCCCATCAGGTCTGGTTGTACATTTACTGCAGTGGTAAGGCAGATCTTTACTTGTCAAAAATTTGAAGTCGGAAGTTCGCAGCCCTTCACATGTTATGTGAAACCAAGAATTGCATGTGTCACAAGCAATGCATGTTTCGCCCTCAGATTCTTCTCCACATATTCCACAAGGAAATTCTACGAGGGTAGGTAGGGTCTTCTGGCTAGGTGGGGTCTTCTGGCTAGGTGGGGTCTTCTGGCTAGGTGGGATCATCTGGGTAGGTGGGACCATCTGGGTAGGTGAGGTCTTCCGGGTAGGTGGGACCATCTGGGTAGGTGGGACCATCTGGGTAGGTGACTTTCGAGTGACCATTTGGGTAGGTGGTAACCTCTTGGAAAATCTGAAATATACAAAAAAATATTAGATTTTCAGTTTAGAGAATATTTTAATTTCAAACTTCCGTGTGAAGATTCTCCGTTCAATATGAATGGTTATAGAGTGGAGAAAGCTCTATACCACCCTTACAATAAAAGCCTACTGATAGTAACTATACATAAAATAATCATAAAAATGTGATCTGTCTTTGGTAAGTACACATTTTCATGATTCCCTAATAGAGTCATCTACCACCCATGACTAGCATGGGGCCCTATGAAGTTGGGCCTTTCCAGGGTAGTTCACTCTCCTATCACAGCCTACAATACAATATATTTCCTGTGATTCGGGGTCTAACACAATACATGATACTGCATTCGTGTACTGTGATCTGTCTCAGGTTGTACACAGAACACGATGCCCTACACTAAACCATCATTTCCCTTGTTACTAGGATGATCTGTCTCAGGTTGTACATCCTTTTAGGAACTGATGCCCCCCAACCCGATAGGGATAATCTTAAACTAATTATATAGAGTATGTCATATTCGATAATAATAAAATAGCAACGCAAATATTCTTCACACGGTTTAATTGTACATGCTTATAAAATATATAAATAAAAAATCTGCACAATAGCCACACATATTTAACAATGAGGTTGTTAATTAAACACAATCGTAGAATTAATTCAAAGTATTCCGTTTAAACAATGGGTATCTACATATGTAGAATGAATAAATTGGTAAGGCACGCTCGCGTATGTACTTTCGATATTTTTAATCGATATTTGCCGTAAACATTATTTCTTGCATATATAAAATAACTAAATACAGATGTTATAGCATGCGTAATTACGTTATTAACTTGCCAGCCGAACTATATCTTTTTTCATAACATTTTAGTTTTTTTTCAATTGTAAAATAAAGTTATGAAAGATTGTCAACATTAACATACGAGGGTTGTTGGAAAAGTTCGCGGACAAGTTCGATTGTGAACGGACTATTCGCATGATACCAGCGACACTTTTTATATTTAATCTTGATGTATTTTCAAAGATTTGTGTAAAGATTTTTTTTATTTTAAATGGAAATACTGATATCTTGAGCTCTTGCAGCACCCCCAACCCCCCATACAGTCCGGATCTTGCATCTATGGATTTATTTCCTTATCTAAAGTCGAAACGATTTTCGGACCTAAATGATCTACGATATGACACAAAAGACATTATTCAAAAATTTGACAAATAATGCTGTGAACATGCGTTTTATAAATGGATTAATGGCATGAATAGTGTGTGAACTAAAAGGTGTTATTTTGAAAAAGCGCAACAAGTTAAATTGCCTGTCAATAGTTTGACGTCGTGGAAATACGAAAGGGTGCTCCGAATTCAATGCAAAATAAAACAGGCTGTATCTTTTGATAACAGCTTCGAAATCATATGATTGATTGCAGACTTATTTTCCATTGGTAGTCTTTTAATGAAACATGCGTCATCCTACAAAGAACACAGTAATTTTGCCGTAAATCACTTGTCCGCGAACTTTTCTAACAACCATCGTACAGATATAATACACTAATCTAAAACACCAAATAATGAAATGAAAATAAAAAGTTTTCGTTCTGGGAATGTTTGCAGTTGTAATGCAAGACAAATCCAAAATAACCTCTTACTACATTTTCGGTATCTATAATCTCAAAGGAGCGTGATATCATTTACGCTATTAGTAGTATAAGGCGCCTAGATAGGGGGGTCAAGTGAGGTCAAATCCAAAATGGCGTCGAATATTATTTAGGTCAAATCCAAAATGGCGTCTGAATAAAGGTAAACAAAGGCAGTATAAAGTGAAAACGAATTTATTGAATGAAAACATGCAATTAGAACAAGAAAATAATGATAAACGGTTAAAGTTAAAGTTATTAAACGTATTTACATTGAAGAAATAATCCTTTTCTTTCACTGATTTCGGTTTTTAATCGAGGTCGGGTTCCTCCACGAACATGTTTTGATTGTTGATTCTCTTCATTCGTCCCGGTATTTTTTGTTCGATTTTCATTTCCTCGTCCCAGTCTTCTTTTTTAGGTTTTTTGGTTGGTTTTTTTCTCTCTTTTTTGATTTTCTTGGGTGGTTCATTATCTTCAATATCGGAAGTTTGAATGACTTCTTCGATTTTTGGGCAGTCCTTGGTCCAATGGCCTGTTTCTCCGCAAGTATAGCAAGCGCTTCTTTTTTGTGCTGCTGTTTTCTTTTTCTGTTTTTCGTGTGGGCATTTATTAGCCCAGTGTCCTTCTTCCCCGCAATTGAAGCATTCGTTGGATTTAGTTGGTGTTGGTTTTACGTTTTCTTTTTCAGGACAGTTGGTAGAATAATGTCCTTGTTCTCCGCAAGTGAAGCAGGTAAATTTTGGTTTGATTTCTTCGGCGCTGTTAGTTTTTTTTTTTTTTTTCTTTTGGTATTCTTCTTTGTGAGGGCATTCGGGTGAAAAGTGTCCTTCCTCTCCGCAGGTATAGCATTTATAAACAGTAGTCATTCCTCCTTTTTTTTGCTGTATTTCTTGAATTTTTTTCAAGATGAGATCAGTATGAGTACTAATTTCACTGGTCATGACTTCGAGGATATCCAGAATTCCTTTTTGAAGTTTTTTCAAGATGACGTCGGTATGATTAGCAATTTCATTGCTCATGACTTGCATGGTATTCAGAATTCCTTCTTGAGTGGTAGTTATAATTCCGAAGTCTTCCTTGCTCATGTATGAGGGATCCTCTTGATCATATGCCCCTCTTTCTAATGCAGCCATTTCTAAGGCTACGGGATCCTGCGTCTGGGTCAAGAGAGATGGATCATAGTTCATGATTTTTATAGAATGATTTTATTTAATAAAAAGGCCTGTCTTATATACCCTCGTTGTTTACGTGACTGAAGTTGTTATTGTTAAAATCTCTGTAGCTGTTTGACCTAAAAAAACAAGTGAGTTTGACGTAAACACCTGCAGGTGTGTAGTGGCCTTGAGAAAAAGTTCGTAAACATGTTTGTCTGAGGGTATATAATAGAGGGTTTTTTATCATTTCAAAAAAGAGTATGATACTAGAGCAAATATGGATATTGCTTCATTTTCCTTTGAAGGGTATTTGTTGGTGACGAAATGGAACGCGTTGGCGACCGGGGAGAAACGACAGAGATTGAAACAGATCGTGGAGATGAGCAAACAAATCGACAACCTGAGATGGCTTCAGAAAGTACTGATAATGATTGCGGAAAACGCGAATCCCGGAAGATTGCCGACGATTTATTGGTTTGCGGAGGGAGCCAAACCAGGGTTGCTGCTGAAATTAACCGGGGTGACTCTAAAAGAATATCAGGAATGGAATTGTATGAAGAGAATGTTTACCCGAAAAGGACGAGAATGTTCTCACATAATTCGGCAGATCGATCAAATGAAAATTGCGGCTTTAGAGTTTGCCTACATGAAACTAAAGAGAAATCTGGACATGCCTCAATGTTTGATTGTAGAGGACGACAGCGAGAACGCTCAGCCCATGGACGAAGAAGCCATTGTCCCCGACGTGGATGTGTTAAAACAAGAAACCCAAGAAACCCAATAAAAAAAGTAAGATTTGATCCTGAATTGAAAATTTACAAAGTTCCTAACGAGGATCGGACGAGCGAATGGATGACCGCTGCAGCAGACCGGATTCGATTTGAACGGCGTATTGAAGAGATGAGCCATCTCCTTGATCCGCTTTTAAGAAAACGCTATGAATTGTATACCTGGTTTTGGCGTACTCCTTACAACGGTTACGAACTTTTTAGTGTGCCTGGACATTTGATTAAAAAATTGTATAAGTTGATTTAATATGTTTGTGTTCTGAGTTAAAATGTGTTTTTTTATTTGAGTTATTATGTTAATAAAAATTGATTTACCAAAAAATTTTTTTCTATGGTGTATCTTGAGTGCAAAAGAGTTAAAACCAATGATATGACGTCATAGCCACAGCGCGTGCTGAAACTGTCGATTTCAATGTACTTGAACTATTGTGAACTCTGATTTCCTAGACAACTGTCATTTAGTTGGGTTGAAACTCCGCCCCTTTTGTTAAGCTCCGCCTTCTTATCGTAAATAGTGGCGTTTTCTATCCCCGCACTTCACTAGTTACCTAGTATTTGCAGCTATTGCTTAAAAGATGTCATCATTTGTTCCTGTTAGCGTCAGCTATCCCCCCTTGTATAGTCGCCAAGTATTGGAACTTTGGGATTACGTATGGGATGCCCAGCAACAATCATATGAGAGAGTAAGTTTTCGCCCTCTCCATATGTTTGAGAGAGACGACAACCCCGTGGATAATGTTGAGGAGGGTGAGTTTTTACCCCCTAGACCAATCCTACTTCGAGAACTGCAACCCAGTGTTCAAAGAAGAATGGAGAGGCCCCCTACAAGACCGCCGCCGCCACCGCCGCCAGGAGTACCCCCTACAAGACCGCCTCCGCCACCGCCAGGAGTGCCCCCTACAAGACCGCTCCCGCCAGGAGTCAGGGTAACCAGTCCCAGACAAGTATCCATCGGAACTAGTCCCAGACAAGTAGCCAGTCCCAGACAAGTATCCATCGGAACTAGTCCCAGACAAGTAGCCAGTCCCAGACCAGGTCCCATTTTTAGTCCTGTGAGTCCAACGGTAGCCGAGTCCCCGGCCAGTCCTGATAGTTCTGAACCTTACTCACCCACTGACACCCCCACCAAGAGGACTACACCATCTCCCCCTCCTCATTCACCTGATCGACTGGAGTGTGAGCGGTCATTTTTCGTGGCGAGACAAGACCACCAATTTGCCTTGCCCTCCAGCTGTCCGAATAATCAACCACCCAGACCACCGGTGCCAGCAATCTCAGCGAGCAATCCACCCCTTCAGCCAGCTCCGGAGCCCCACCGCGCTCGAGTCAGGAGCAGGAGGAGAGCGCCATCCCCACCCAGACCCGTGGGACGGGGAAGAGGAGCCCCCTATGCCAGACCCTCTATACCATCAGAGGACTCCGCTTTTGGGAGACCGTCTTTACCGTTTGGGCGAGCCAGAAGTCTCTTCTCAGACTTTATTCCCAATATCCAGTCTCCTCCCTCTCCGCCGCCCATGGTACAGACCTTTCCGGGACCTTCGAGGACCCCGTCACCGCCACTTCCTGGACCTTCAAGATCTCCATCCCCTGACCTTATGATGGAACTTTACCAGCACAGCCGCCACCCAGAGGACCACAGAAGTCACTTAACGATAACACCTAGCTGGAGCAGAAAAGCCCCCAAGGAAGATAGAGGAGAATGCATTATTTGTTACGGGGAGGACGAACATCTCCAGATACAGTGTCAGAATTGTCAGACAATGAAGGTGTGTTGTGTGTGTGTGGTTGGTGTATACCAATCTATCAACCCCTGCCCCGTTTGTCGATTCCGGGGGGAATGTTAGAGGCAGTCCAGCAGCTCCATCACCAGTCCCAGGCAGCTTGAAGGCTATAACATCTAGCCTAAAAACCAAACGGCCCTTTTCAGGGCCACCCATATTTTTCGAAAAGATGCTATCTAGTACAATGCAGTAGAAATAAAATATGAAATAAAATATGAAACACCAGTCACATTTCCCTCATACCCAATCATGTATTCTTACGATTCACTCTCTCCTTTTCAATTGAAACACGAATTTACTATGGTGGTAGCGGGTCCTTCAAAATCGGGGAAAACAGAATTTGTAAAAAACTTAATATTAAATAAACATTGGATCTCCCCTCCCCCAGACAGAATAGTTTGGTGTTATCGAGAATGGCAACCGGCCTATGAAAGTTTAAAAGATCAAGTTAAGTTTATTCGCGATATACCAGAAAACGACGAGGAATTAGTCAGTGATTTTAGCCTACGCCACCTTTTAATTTTTGATGATATGATGGGGGGGAAAGCCATCGAATCTATTGTCGATTGGTTTACTCGCAAAGCTCATCACCGTAACACCAGTGTGATTTACATTACTCAAAATGTATTTGATCGAGCCGTTCAACACCGGACGATTAGTTTGAATACTCATTACATGGTGTTGTTTAAAAATCCCAGAGACAAATCTCAAATCACGGTTTTGAGTCGACAAATAGATATGCCTAATTTAATGTCAGCTTATTTAGATGCTACTCGCATGCCTCACGGATATCTGTTAGTAGATTTGAGTTCACAGACTCCCGATGAATTGAGATTGAGAAGTCAAATGTTTGAGAATTTAGTGGTGTATATGCCAAGAGAAATATAAATAAAAGGTCACGTACGATTTATATCATTTTGACTTGGAACATCATGGCAGGACAAAAGAAAATTTTGAGACTCCTGAAACTTTTGCAGGGAGAAAAAGATCCAGAAAAGAGACAAGAGATCATCGAGTTAAGTCGTAAGACTTTATTGAAATGGTTTTTGATTGGGGCTAAGAATTTGCTGAAAGGGACTATTCCTATCGATAAGCAAACTCAACGTTTTATCGATAAACATCGAGAAGATTTGAGCGTCATTGCTAATAAACATGTCAATGATGATAATAGATTAAAAGCGATTTTGAAACGAGGAGGTGCTGGATTTTTAGGCGGGGTGATCATTCGTCACTTGTTGAAATGGAATCTGAGTAAAGAGAGAATTGCTAAACCTAGAAAGAGTAAAGCAAAGAGTAAATCAAAGAAGAAAATAACTCAGAAATTAAATATAAAAGATTTTGTAAAAACTCCTCCTCTGAGAAAAGACTTACCTGATTGGATTCAGGAGCAAGTAGATTTACATCGACAAGGTCAAACAGATCAAGCCCCACCTCAACCCCCTAACATGGATAAGATAACTAGAACTCCTGGGGGTAAGATGCAATTGATGGTTAGATTGCCTTATCAGAACCCCACCCCTGGAAGCCCTGCAAGTCTTGTAACCCCTAATGTATCTTATCAAGATGAAAATTTAGATGCTACTCTCCCTTACGTGGACGATAAAGCCGTTCAGATAATGGATAGGGCTATGACAGGACCCATAGGAGCTGCTAGAACCAGTGACAATATATTGACGTCTACCCCCGTAAGATCTTCTCCGTCACCCTCAGTATTTGATCACATTCTTCCTTTCTCCCCTTTAACGGGACCTGTATCTCCTGAAGTGCCTGTTGCCTCTACCCCTAAGCGTAGACCCTCTCTGAAATTAAAGAAGAAAGCCAAAGATCCTTTTGCGGGGTTAAAAAAACCATGGGAGAAAGTTTATGATCCTGATCCGGTGAATAAAGGATTGAAAGGTTTAAAATATTTTTGCCCTCACGATGGTGTTGGATTCCGATTGAAAGAAAATTACGATCGTCATATGGCTACTGCTCATCTTCCTTCTATCAGTACCTTTTTGAATAGATAAAAAAAAATTCCCTATAAAAGACGTTTAAAAAAGAGATTTTTATCAGTTTTTCATCATGGCTTCAGATAATAAGAAGAAGACCAAGAAAGCAGTTAAAAAAGCAGTTAAAAATAATTCTTGTGAATGCCGGTTGAGACCTCACATGCCTATGTTTCAAGTCTTAGTGTCTCCTGAAACCTCAGAGAAATTAAGAAATGAAGTGTTAAAAAATTGCAGTGGTGATTGCATTCATAAAATTTGTGAGGTTGTTTATAACCTATTAAAAGGTAACATTCCTTTGTCCCCTTCTCAGAAGCAAGAACTCTCTACTAAGAAGCACATCTTGAGAAAACTAGTCAAACCTCAGAGTAATAAAAAAAGAAGACAATTGTTGGTGAAACAAAAAGGAGGGTCTCTTCTTAATTTAGTTTTAAGGAAAATTTTACAATTTGTACCAAAATGAGTCGTAAAATGGTATTAATTCCCGAGAGTATGTTATTGGAATTAAAAGGTAAATTACCTAAACCTCCCGAATTTGCTGCTGCTATTGGGTTAGGACAACAATTAGATCAGATTGAATCGAGAACAGATTTGACCCCTGAAGAAAAAGCAGCTCTGTATGGGCAACAATTATACCGGTATCGAAATTATTTAGCTCAAGCTCGTATTCAACAAAATCCTCTTGCTGCTGTCGCTGCTGCCGCTGCTGCTACCCCTACCCCTACTGCTGCTGATGGTGCCCCTGCTGATGGTGCCCCTGCTGCTGCTGCTGATGGAGCTGCTGCCCCCGATGATGCTACCCCTGCTGTTGCTGTTCCTAAAACCAGGGAAATGGATTCGCAAGTAATCAGAAGTGTTTCTAGTAAAATGCAAAGAAAAGCAGGGCTTCTTTTAGATCACCTTAAAAAATCTAATGTCATACAATGGAACGACGATGGAGAAATTAGTTATCGAGGAGAACCCATCCCTGGTTCTAATATCGTAGATTTAGTTACCAATACAATGAAAATTAAATCTAGTAGTAGGTTACCTCCACTGCCAGGTTCTAATGAATTTGCTCAAGCTTTGAAAGAAACCAAAGTCCCTAGAGAATATGTGGTAAATCCTAACGTTATAAAAGCTATGGAAAGACCGGGAAAAATCAGTACCCCTAGAACACCTAGAGCCCTTGCTCCCCTAAAAGAATATGATGATGAGGATGATGACACTGGATTTCACGATGCCTCTAGTATTACCCCTAGTAGTACTTTTATGACTCCTAAAAGAAAGAAAAAAAAAAGTGACGACTTAGACTACGGTTTTTCTCCTGAACCCTCTGGTATTAGATGGGACGTCTTAAGAAAATAAAAAAAGAAGAGAATATTGACTCTGTGTTAGAAGATATTTATTATGATCCTAAAACAGGGTATGGCGGAGTACAGTCTTTATATCGCCAATTACGGGCCAAAGGCTATTCTATTTCTTTATCTGAAATTAGAAAATGGCTCAAAGAACAAGAAGCTTATACTCTGCATAAACCCATAAAAAGAAAATTCATAAGAGGACAAACGAGAGTGACCGGTATCGACGAACAATGGCAATTAGATTTAGCGGATGTCTCTCAATTAAAAAAAGACAATGACGGTTATACTTTTTTACTGTGTGCTATTGATGTGTTATCTAAATATGCCTGGGTAGTACCCATAAAACAGAAATCGGGAAAAGAAATGATTCGGGGATTAAAGGAAATTATTAAACAAGACGGCAGACAACCTCTTCGCATTCAATCAGATCAAGGACGGGAATTTACCAACAAGGAATTTATAAGTGCTTTTAAATCCATTCATTTTTTTACTACCCGAAATGCAGAAACTAAAGCCAGTATCGTAGAACGATTTCAACGTACTCTGAAAGGAAGAATGTGGCGGTATTTCACTCGTCAAAAAACTCGACGTTATGTGGATATTTTACCCGATTTAGTATATGCTTATAATCACAGTTACCATCGAAGTATCAAGAGAGCTCCTGCTGAGGTCAATTCCTCCAATGTGTTAGAAGTGTGGAAAACATTGTACGATAAGAAAATAAGTCTTAAAAAACCTAAGTTTAAAGACGGAGATCGAGTGAGAATCAGTAAAGCTAAACGTACCTTTGAAAAAGGTTATTTACCGAATTGGACTCGAGAGATATTTAAAGTATCTCGTTTAATCCAGGAATCTGTACCTTATAGATATAAGGTAAAAGATTTTAACGGAGAAGAATTAGAAGGCACTTTTTACGAATCAATCTGAATTACAGAAAGTGACTAAAAAAGACGAAGTCTATGAAGTGGATGAAATTTTAGGCTATAAAAAGGGACGGGTCGGAAAAAAATCCATTTCTCTTGTCAAAGTGAGTTGGAAGGGATATCCTTCCAGTTTTGATTCATGGATACCCCAATCGGATCTCATTCTTCCAAAATAGAACATTGGAAACTATGCTGTGGAAAAATACCTAGAGCTGAAATTATCTTTTTTGCTCAATTATTGATTTGTATTACTTTAATTATTGCCTCTATTGCAATGTTAGCCTTACACGATACGAATCGAGATTTCTGGATGGTTATTCTTAGCTCGGTCATGGGGTACATTATGCCCAGTCCCAGCCCTCCCAAGTCTAAACAGGAGCTACCATAACAATAACAACAACAACAACAACACCTGGGGGTCCCTTATTGACGTCATTTAACCTTGAAAAAACCCATATAAAGAACACTCTGAGCTGTTATCGGCATTCTGACCAAAATGAGTCGAAGATATCAATATCGTTGGAAAATTGAATGTGCCTACCACACAAGAACAGACAAGAAGGCTTCTCACAAGGGAGAATGGCTACCTTCCAAGACCGCCTGTTACAAAGATTTTTTAAAGGAGCGTGATTTAATGGGAGAGCATGATCAGGCTTATTTGTACAAGAGAGTCGTATTGCCTAAACACTTTCTGGTCTTTGGAAAAACCCAGTATAACCAGTACAAGTACAAAATAAAAGCAGCCTTTTACCGTCAGGACCCAATGTGGACCATGTACGAATCGAAATGGGGAAACCGACTGGGGAAAACTTTAATGGAATTGAAAAAATTTAGAAGAGCTGGATACTCTTATGTGGATTGTTGTGACCCTGTCGAGTACCTGTATATGAGAAAACCTTTTCCCCTTGAAAATCTTCCTCCCTTTGAACCCGCAGTCCAAAAAGAAGAAAAGAATTTTCCCGAGATTGATGAAAAAGCCGCCCAGAAAATGGAGAGGGTCATGGAAGAGAAAAATGAAGACATGGAGACGAAGTGAATGTTAAAAAAACTTTCTCATGTTTAAAAAATTTTTTCTGAATTTGTGTTGTATGTTTGAATTAAAATTTGTTCATATATAAATAAACTTGTAATTTTATTTTTTATTCATTTTGAATTGATCATGGATGCAGGAGAAGGTTTTTTCATGACTTTACCCAGTGATGGGTCCCATAAAACATTTCCAGAAAATACTCTGGCCCAATTTAAAACGTTATTACCTCAAACCATAGATTTAACGAGTGGTGAATGGGAAGTGGGTCTTACTGAAGTCATGTATTCCGCTAATGTTGAAAACATTTCAGAAAGCGAGGCCTATGTAGATGTACTCTTTGAAAACAAATATGAAAACATGATAGATAATCCAGACCAAGGCAAAACTGAGCGATTTAGAGATGAACAATTAACGGCTGTAAATCTGAAAAATATCTTACCTATGACCGACTGGAAGGACTCTTTTTATAATAATAATTTTAAGAAAACCGATGATAATAAAAAAATCCCACCCGAGGATACAAAAATGACCATTCATAGAATTTTTTTTAAAAGTGGAGAGTATGCTAATGTTGACGAACTGATTAATGAAATCAATCTGGGTCTGCAACGAACGTTTAGAAGACTGTGGATACAGTGTGGTGGCGGTGTTCCACAACAAAGATTGACAAAAGAACAGATATTAAGTTTAAGTGCAGACGAGGCAAGAAAACAATTAGCTAAACAAACAGAAAAAATAGAAGAGAGAATACTATCTAACAATAATCTGCAGTTGTTTCACGACAAGACTTTTGACCGATTAGAGTATCATATCAATGGAAGGAAATTACGTGAAGAATGTATTTTTGGCATTCGTTTTCCTATCTCCTTAGCTTATAAATTTGGATTTGATGATGCTGCTCTTTTTCTTGAAAGTAACCATGACGTTGGCAAATTTATTGCTTTAGCTACAATGTACAGTCAAGCTCAGGGAAAAAAAGATGCAGAGTTAGGGGCTGGTCATACCAAATGGCTCAACGTGGCTTATCATCCTCGTTACAGCCTTGACTTATCAGTAAACCTGAAACAATTATTCATTTACTGCGACATCGTAGAACCCCAGATCGTAGGATCTAATCAATTAAAATTGATGAGAGTGGTCCCCATCCACGCATTTCACCCGCCCAATTGGGATCAATACCAATTTGTGTGGGAACCCAGAAGAGTAGAATATTTGAAATTGAGTAAGAAACATTTTGACACGATTGAAATTCAGATCAGAACAGCTTTAGGAGCCGTATTTCCTTTTTTAAGTGGAAGAACGGTGATAAAACTTCATTTTAAAAAAGTCTTTTAAACATGGAGCTGTGGATTCTGATTGTTACTCTAACGATATCGACAATTTTGATATTTAGTTGGTGTATTGAATGTATCAGACGATATTGAGAGTATATAAATAGAGAGTTATTTACAATTTGACCTCATTATCAATCAACATGGCCTATAGACATAGACGAAGAAGAAGGGGTCAGAAAGGAGGATTTGTACAATTACTACCAGCTCTAATGAGTGCTCTTGCCCCCACGGTAGCAGGAATGGCACTTTCTAGAATTTCTTCTAGATTACTCCCTCAACGAGGGAGAGGAAGAAGAATAGTAGCAAGAAGATACAGATATAGAAACAGACCCTAATTCAAAATGATATAAAAAGAGAAATCACTAAGTATATTTTTCAGTCTTGATGGATGTTTATAGCGGATTATTACACCAAAGAGGTCACGGAGGCTTAGGTACTCTCCTTAAATTAGGAGGGTCCGTAGCGGCCAGTGCCTTAGCACCTCTCGTTGGAGATTTTGTTGGAGGTTTGATAAGAAAGAAAAAAAACAAACAAACGGGCCAAGGTTTCGTGACTGATGCCCTAAAACAAGGTTTTAACGTCAGTAAAAATGCTTTTTTACGTGGGGTAGGAGTCAGAGATGCCCTAACTCAAGGCCTGAACACCAGTAAAAATACCATTTTACATAATTTAAGAGTCATGAGTAGTAATAGACTTAAAAATATTGCTATTCCTTTAGCCGATAGTCTTCTAAGACAAAAACTTCCCCTTATGGGATCTCCTATCATAGGTTCAGTGCTTAGTGGTAAAGTGATACCAATGATAAAAAATAAGCTAGACTCAGCTGTTAATCTCTTAATGCCAAATCAATGGGGTAGTGGAACAAGAAGAAGAAGAAGAAGAAGAAAACAAAGAGGCGAAGGAGTAGTCAGTGACCTAGTCAAAGGAGGAATGAAACAACTCCCTAAATTAATTAAAAAGGGAACCCGATCGCTATTAAAAAGAGGAATTAAAAAAGGAATAAAAAAAGGAATTCAAAGAGGGGCTAAAAAAATCATTAAAGAAGGAACTAAACAAGCGATACAGACTGCTGCTAAAACAGGCATAGATGTCCTGAAAGGAAAAAATATAAAAGAAGCGGGTGTTGCCCGAGCCATAGAAGGCATTCAAAAAGCAGAAAAAAATTTAGAGAAAACATTACCAATTCTAGCGAAGGGAGGACCTACTAAAAAAAGAAAAAGAACAATAAAAGTGGGAACAGGTAAAAAAGCAAGACTCATGGATATTTTTGACTGACCAATGCCCCCCTATAAAAAGAGAGTCAGACCCCTCACCCTAGACAGTCGAGTACCTTAATTCAAAAGTCACACACACACTTTTTTTAAGCTTCAAAAATGATGCACAGAGAGTCATGCATGTGTGGGATGGACAATTTAGAATTGTTCCAGGTTCCCCCCACCAACATAGCCTTGGAAGAATCGAAATGGATGGAATATTATCCCATTTCCAGTACCCTCGATTCCGATACAGCTCCCATTGAATTCGATATTCAGGGACAGGGAGACGAATACATAGATCTCTCACAGACTTATTTACAAATAGTTTGTAAATTCACCAAAGCCGATGGCACTAATTTAGAGGGATTAGCGGGAAAATCCACTCCCGTGAATAACATCATACATTCTTTGTTCTCAGAAATCGATCTCACTCTGAATGGTAAAATCGTTACCCCAGGAACAGATACCTATCCTTACAAAGCCTATTTAGAGAAATTACTTTCTTACAGACCCGAAACCTTAGACAATCAAATGTCTGCTTGCAGTCTGTGGGAAAAAGACACGGCAGGACATATGGATGATTGTAATACAGCGGTTGCAACTCTAGGTAAATCAGAATATACTGTGGCTAATGACAAAATCACCATAACTGCTGCAAATATGGCACTGAACTACCCAGACGGTTCTAAAAACGACGGGTTGAGAAAGCGCCACAATGTCATCCACGACAGCAAAAAGATTACTTTAATCGATCGTCTGTATCTAGATCTCTTTCAACAGGACAAATTCATTCCCAACGGAGTAGATATTCGTTTGAGATTTAACCGAACAAAGTCTGATTTTTACATGAATACTAATGCAGGGAGTACAGGAAAAATAAAACTTCTGAACGTGTTACTGTGGGTCAGAAAAGTCAGACCTACTGCAGCCGTGTTGAATACTGTCAACGAGAGGTTGAACGTAGAAACGGCCAAGTATCCCCTAAGACGGGTAGACGTTAAAACGTTCACCATTCCTACAGGAACCCAATCCAAAATCAGCGATCATCTGTTTCAAGGGCAAATGCCAAAACGAATCGTTTTGGGCCTGGTAGCTAATGACGCTTTCAATGGCACATCCAACAAAAACCCGTTCAATTTCAAAAACGCCAAAGTCAAAAGATTAGATGTCACCATCAACGGAGAAACCATCAGTACCCGACCCTTTGAGCCGGATTTCGAGAACGACTTGTATCTCAGATCCTACTTGAGTCTGTATCAAGGGTTGGGAAAATTCGGTGCCGATTGGGCCCCAGGAATTACTTACGACGAGTATAAAGACGGCTACACCTTGTGGTGTATAGATTTCACCAAAGATCAGGAGGCACAGCTAGACAAGTTTCATCTGATTGAAACAGGAAATTTGAGAATCGAAATTCAATTTGCAGAAAACACGCAAGAAACTCTGAATTGTTTAGTCTACGCTGAATTTGATAACGTGCTAGAAATCAACAAACAAAGAGAAGTCAGCACTGATTATTAATGGATACCTATCAATTGAAAAAAGTCTTAAAGGCAGATTTAGGATCTTCTTTTGCAGGTGTCTATGCCCTAGATATCATTCCTAAACATTTAAATTTTAAAGAAAAAGCCATGGTCATAAACACAGATCCTCAAGATCAACCGGGAGCTCATTGGGTGTGTTTATATTTAGACGGAGATACGATCGAATATTTCGATTCTTATGGATTTCCCCCCTTGTATAAGGAAATTCAAGAATTTATTGAAAGAAACAGTCATCACATGATATATAATGGAAGACGTTATCAAGATTTTACAAGTAAAGTGTGCGGGGAATATTGTGTCTATTTTTTACATCATCGTCATAGAAGAGGCCGTAAAGTATTAAAACAATTATTTCCTAAACACTGGACACCAAAACAAACAGATCGCTACGTGAGACAATGGTTCAATGAAAACTATAAAAAACCTAAAACGCACAAAGGTCAATGCTGTAAGAGTTACGATCAGACTTGGCAAGAGAGGGCACCTAGTTCAGCTCGTGAATGAAACACCTGGCTGTGACACGTCACGTAGTCCGGTACCGAGAAACAAACTACTTTCGTTATTGAGAGGATATAAAAAGACAGCTCAAATCATTATTCGTCACAATTTTCATGGGGAAGTGCCACAGTAAAGTAAAACGCAACAATAAAATGGAAGGAGAGATAAGAGCTATAATCGCGGTACCCTTTGAGGACGGCAGTGTTGGATACATGATGCCAAAAGTCGAATGTCCTCCCTCAATATTTGAACCGATGGAAGTAGAGAAAATGGAACCAGAGAAACTTTATTTGATAAAAAAGGAGGAAGAAAAAGAGAAAGAAGGAGAGAAGGAAGAAGAGAAGGAGGAAGAGAAGGAGGAAGAAAAGAAAGAAGGAGAAGAAAGAGAGAAAGAAGAAGAAGAAACAGAGAAAGAAGAAGAAACAGATGAGGAGGAAATAGAAGAAGAAGGAAAAGAGGCGGAGACAGAAGTTTTCGTGGTGGCGAAAATGGAGGAGGGAACAGATAAAACCCCCATAGAAGAGATCGCATCCGATTTCCAAGAAATATTAAATGATCTCAATACTGCTAATGCTACTGAAGAGGACGGTGACTGGGTCGAGATGCAATGGATGGGAGAAGAAATCGACACGGACAAATTGGTAGAGAACATGAGTCAACAGGAGCTGGAGGAAATCGAGGGAGCCAAAGCAGACAAAATAAGCGGGGTTTACAAAATTTGTACGGATTACGGGAAAGCCAAAGAAGAATTGACGGGATTATGGCTGAATTGCGAAACATACAGCAAAATGGTCAACCGTTTGGCAGGAGAGAAAAGAAAAAGAGAAGAGGAAAAACAAGAAGAAGAAAGAAGTAGGAAAAAACTACGACATGCTAAAAGACAATTACTCTACCAGTCTTACCTGAAAATGAAAATGCTTGGGAACAACGAGGAACTCCTGAAACTGCTCCAAGTCTGCAGAGTCATGGAAAGAATTAAAAATATGTGAAATCCGTGTGAAATCCGTGTGAAAAAAAAAATCAATCTGTGTATATATGTGAAGTTTTTTGGATTCTTTAATCATTAATGGTAAATATGTTTTTTTCTCATTACTAAATGTCTTTCAAAAAATCATGTAAATATGTTGTATGTTTGTTTGCTGAGTTTCCAATTAAAAGTTTTTTTGCATTTGAAATCCATTGTTTATTATTTTATCATATATAAAGAGGACTCTGGTCCTAAGAAAAAAAACAAGAGGTGATATTTTTTCATATATTTTATTCGAACAAACAAGTTTAATAACCAAAAGGAAGAGTCTTAAAATCATCAATGATCTGCCGTTTATCATATACAATTTGATATTTCTTAGTAAAATGTTTGGTCAATAATTCATGTCTCTTGGTTCTCTGGATTTTATGAGGATAAGTGACCGTCACTTCATCCAATTCTTTAAAAATCATTTTCTCTAAAGCCTTCATGGTTACGATTTGAGAAGCTCGATGATTCAAAGTAAGGCCTTTGACTTTTTGCACGCTTTTTCCAGTATCTGTTTCAAACGCATAATTCTTAGGGCCACCAGACATGAATTTGGTAATATGACCTCCCTCCAATTCGTCGGTCCATCCTCCTAAACTATTGACTATAGTAGGATTATACAGCCCTTCTACGTGTTGATAAATAATACTGTCGGTATCGAAATAAAGAACCCGATCTCCTAATTTTTCTAAGGTGTCGTATAAATGTAAACGAGCATGAGCAGTAGTAAAAGCAGCTAACACCACGTTTCCAAAGGGGCAGTCTTCGATGAAATCTTGTTTTTCCAGATAATTAATTAAAATCAAATCTCGTTCGGGTTGTTCTAAATTGTTTAATAACTCAACTCCTTTGATTTCAAGAGTGCTGTCCTGTAACATTCTCGTCAATTGTTCTTCTTCTTTCAAATATTCAATTTTAGGTAATTGAAGGCGCTGAGCAAATTTTCCCCACAAGCAATTCAAAAATAACTTGGCAATAGTTCGTTTCACGGGATTTTTCTCGATTTCTATAGGGTTCAACATCAATTTCTCTCGATCAAATATGTCGCGGATGTAAGCTACCCGTTGTTCCTCGGTCTCGCAATCGGGGGGATATCCAGAGGCTTCCTGTTTGATTTTCAAAAACGTGTCAATGTAACTGCGAAAGAGATCCTGACTTTTTTCTGGAAAATGCCATACTTCGTAAATTTTCTTTAACTGGTATCCGCATTCTAAGGCTTTTTGAAGTTCGCTAGTCACCCAAGTTCCCGTGATACAGCGTTCAGAATCTGTATGCTGACAGCGATACTGAGGATCTTGACAAAGTTTTTGGGCACAAGTACGACATAAGGGAAACAATAATTTTCCTCCGGTACGATAGGGTAAAACGGGATGATAGAGACCCCGAGGGGGTAAAACCTGACATTGAATCAACCCGAAATAATTAGAAATCTCCTCAAAATTCTCCGTGATGATTTCTGGATGACCCATGGGAAAAGGTCTATGTTTCAAAACAAAAGGATATAAAGAACAAACGTCTACATATCTCATGTCTCCCTCGGTACAAAATAAACGCGTGGCATTGGTGCGCCCCCCATACAAAGCTTCCCTAGGATTCAAAGGATCTTGAAAATTTAAATTGCCCACAAACTCTTGCAATTCAAAATTATTTTTCATTTCCAAATCAAAATCGTGTTCCCAAATAGAAACTACTTTATACCCCTGTTCTCTCAAATGATGTTCTCTAATTAAAGTCTGTTCGTACAACGTCCCGTAAGTACAATCGACTCGATGAGGATGATTTTCATTCTGTAAATCAGAATGACATTGAGGGCAACCGTGCCAGTAACATCCATGAAATTCGTACACGGTATTCGATTCTGGATCGTACCCGTCTACGGTATAGGACCCTAAATTTATTTCTCCCCCATTTTTAGCATGATAAATCCTCCGCCCGTCTCGACTCATCCAAGCTAACCATCGACAAGCTTTCATTGAAAATTGTCGGGCTGGGTCGTATCCCAAATTCGGTATGATGGCAATACTGTCTTCCGGCATGAATCCTCTTCGATAGGCTAAATTAGCAGTACTAGCAAAAGTAATGGCTTCTTGAAAAGGATTGACTTGTACCAAACTCTGTATGGTCTTTCTAAATTGAGCGCAACATCGTTGTAAAATGTCTACGTCAGAGATACAGTAATCTACGAATTCTTTTTGAAAATCAAACAATTTGCCTTCTTGTTGCCGATACCAATCATAAAACGCTTTTCGTCCAGAACAAGTCATGTCGTCAGGATTGTAATAAGAAGCGGGGGGATAGGGACCCACATAATTCTGATTTTGCTCCGTATTAAAAAAATGGGGAAAATATCCTTTCTTCATTTCCTCAAATCCAAAAGCCGAAGGCATTTTTGATAAAGCAAAAGGCAAATAATTATAAGAATCTATAAATTTCAAACCAAGAACTTCCATCGATAAAATCTTAGTTCCATTCATGATCACCGAGGGAGTTATGCATGCAGTATGCACCAAATAATTCAAAATAAATTGCCCATCGTATCCCTTGAAATTGTGAGCTATGACAATGGCCCCTTCGTGCAAAAGCTGAGATTGACTTTTTTGTGTAGCGTGAGGCTGGGCCTGAAAAAGCCATTCCATGAATTGTTTCAAAGTTTCAGAACCACGAAACAAATGGCGTCGAGGGCCTAAATGTTCACAGTGAGAACAGGGCTGATCTACCTTTAAATGATCACAATACTGACACACACGATGAGCTACACATAAATTAGGGACGTGAGTTCCATTTTCTTGAGTACATTCAAAATCAAAATAAATGTACATTTGAAGTTTTTTCCCTCTCTCTTTCAGAGTAGGTTTGACTTGAACAAAACATTGGTGATCTTTCTCGACCATTTCTCTACAAATCTTACACCATTTTCCGTCCCCACATTTGTGATAAGGGAGTAACTTTTTACTCATCCATTTTTGACAGTGAGAACATCGATCCATTAAACTGCATACACTAGTTTCAGAGTTTTTACTATAAGACTCTAAATGTCTCTGATAACAAATCTTGCTTTTAAAATACCCCTTACAATCAGAACAAACAATGCTACTCCCATCGGAAATACATGGGGTGTCCCCCAAACAAAAAGAACAAAGGTAAGGACATTTGACTCTATGATCTTCAATGTGACTATAACCTACATCGCAATAATCGCAGTAATATTGCTTTTCGGTCAATCCAGGCATAGACAAAATAGTATCGTAGTGTTCATCATTCAACAAAACATTCAAACATTTTCCATTTCCTTTTCCTTTGTAAATAGCCTCTAATTTCAGTCGAGAAGAGACCGTTTTAAATTGAAATATTTTCAATCGATATTCAGGAAGCAATACTTCTTGTAACTTGTTCCATTCCAAGGGACCGCAGGGCAAATTAGCATCACAATGAGCTTTTTTCATCAACTCTAAAGCTTCTTTTTTCTGCTGGGGGGAAAGAATATCATTCCTTTTAATACGATCCCACTGTTTTTTCCAACGGGGCAATTCCAAGGGATCCGATGGGCGCTGGCTGTGTAACCGAGCTACAACAATAGCTCGAGGGAGACAGAGATGATCACCTACATTTTTAATTTTCAATACAGATCTTTTTCCTTTTTTAAACTTCTCTTTATTAGCATGTAGATGTCTGACTTTTTGACCTCCGCTTCCCTGAGGATATTTGACGTGAAACAATTCAAATTCAGCAGATCCGTCCGTAATAGTAAAATCTTTTTTCGATTGCTGCACTGCCTGAACTTTATTCAAAATAGTAGCTTCGTTCAAATTCTTTGATTGAGTAAATTCATACCAAATCTCAGAATCTAAAGAGGGATGGCGCAAATTCAATCTCAAATAATCGTTAGGATTACATTGCATGCGCTCTTTCACTTCTTTCAACATGTCGCTCAATAAACGTTTCACAAAACCGCTATCTGATTTCTGAGGGAAAGGTCGAAAGCTGACCGTATATACATTTTGTTTCACTTTAAATTTGCGAGATTGTCGCCCCCTGTCTAATCTAACGTTGTAAAAGTCAGAAACCACTTTTTTCTTAACAGCTTTTCTGACCGCTTTTTTTTTCTTTAAAAGTTTTAAATTTTCATCAATCAATCGCTTTCTCTTATATCTCAACAAACGAGATTTATTCAACAAAATGCTTTCGTCTACATTCATCTCTCTCGCTTTCAAGGGAAGGATCCAAAATGAAAAAAATATTTAATAATGCTATAGTTATATTCATCAAAACATGTTTACGAACTCATATCAAGGTCGCTAGACAGCTACGTCAGAGTATTATAATCTAGGTCACACAGCTGTCTAGGTCACACAGCTGTTGTTTACGTCGCAGCTACATTGACTCAAGTCACGTACACGGAGGGTATATAACACAGCGTTTCTCTCCAATTCCTCACACCATTGAATGGACATCCTTCAGAACCTTATCGTAGAAAAAATCAGAGAGAAATTCAGCAACATGGCCGAGGAAAAGAAAATCAAAGAAGAGCCAAAAGAAGAAGAAATGGTTCAGATTGAACCAGACAGGCAGTTTTTGGGATTCTCATTCGCCGGGAAAAAAGAAGAAGAAAAACCAGATTTTCTTCTAAAGCCTCCCAGAAATGATGGGGGAGAAACTTACTTAGACATACTGAAAAGAGAAAAGGAGGAAGACAAGGAATTCTACAAAATGATCGTCATCCAGGAAAAAAGAAGACTGGCTAAGAACCCTCACTTAGTGACAGGAACCTTTGGACCCGGAACAGGCACAAAATCCCTCTACAACAAAATACAAGACCTGCTCAAGGATTACTATTACCCAGAAAACGAGTTCAACAGGCTGAAATTGGACGTCATTCTAGCAGAAAAAATGAAGGAAGAGGCTGAAGCAGAACTACAACAGAAAAGAGACGTGGAAACGGAACTGCAGATCACCAAAGAAGAACTACAAAAGGTCATCAAAGAAAATCAAAAAGCCACTAAGAAAATTCAGGATTTGAAAGAAGAAATCGCAGAGCAAGAAAAAGAAATTGAAGAACAAGAAAAAGAAAATGACGAACAGGATAAAGAAATAGACAAACTGGAAGAAGAAGTCGAAAACCTGCAAGAAAAAATCCACAAACTAGAAAAAGCTCCTCCCCTATTCTTCTCCGAGGAAGAGTACAAAAAACTAAAAACCTTCAATTGGGTAATAGAAAACGAACTAGAGAGAGCAGAAATGAAAAAAGCTGAACTGGAAGAAAAACTGACCGAAAAAGAAAACGAACTGCAGGAATTGAAGGACAATCTCCAAGAAAACAGAGAAATAATGAAACGCATGGAATGCGAAATGGAAACTTGGATCGACTTCGATTACGTACAAAAATCCAAGGAATTGGAGAAAAAACTGGCTGAAAAAGAAAAAGAACTCCAACAAAAGGATGACATGATAACTCGCATGGAAGCCAATTTGTTCACTTATATGGACGACAATGCTAAACAATTCAAAGATAAAGAAACAGTCCTGGATAAAAAAATGACAGAAAAAGAAAAAGAGCTCCAAGAATACAAAGAACATGTCAAAGAAATGGAAAATATCAACCAGAAAATGAAAGATGAAGTACAAGCCACTCCCTTATACGATACCTCAGAAGCCGCAACTTTCATCCGAGAAATTCAACAGAAAGCTGATGAACAAATCCAAAAAGCTAAAGAAAAATTGGCCCTCATGGAAAGAGAAGTCGACGCACTCAAGATGGACAACAAAGAAAACGTCAAAATATTCGCAGAAATACTGGACCAAATCCTCCCCCACATCAAGGATATGACAGAAACTTTCAACGAAGCCGACGAATGGGTGAAAGCAGCAGCCACAGGAGAAGCAAGAGAAGCATGGAGCATCTATGTCGAACCCAAAATCGCCACGGAAGAAAAATTCAAAAGTCTCAAGGAACTCTTCACCGAACATTGCAAAAAATTCTGCTTTGTCAGAAACGGAAGAACCCACAATATCAGCGGGG